>NC_080047.1:33337055-33382055 GCF_026212465.1 Amaranthus tricolor
TATTAATATTCAAAATACAAACTTCAATCCACTTAACTTCTGTTGAGAAAAATGACAATATAACACAAACTTTCTCCCTTTGTGTTAGATGAACAAAAATGACCAATCCAATCAAACAAATAATAATAATCCCACAATCAAGCACATTAAAGTAAAAATGCGGAAAGTAAAGTACACACGGAAAGTAAAGTACACACGATATTTTTACGTGGAAACCCAATGCGGGAAAAACAACGGGACCGTAAGTGCTAGCAAACTCTTCCACTAATCACCAGTAAAATTAATGGGTACAACCAAAATACTCTCTAGACTATACTAGAGGCAATACAAACACCAAACAACCCTAAAACATCACTCAAAAGTGGTAAAATAACAATTAAGGTAAATTAGTGTAAAATACAAATTACCCACTTACAATGTACAAAACGACAATCCAACCGTTGAATATGTAGGTTGGGTAGACAGGAACATCATGTCAAAAGTTGACGCAAAACGAAATACGAATGGCATTCGATTGAATAAATTCAATAGCACACGTGGTACTGTACCTTCTCTACCGCGCGCCACTTTTTTCTCACTTTCTTGTTTTTGTGCGTGTAGTGCAATCCAAAAAATGTTGCTGCCTCTTTTTCTTTATATAGTTTTTTCCTTTTTTGTATTTTAATTAATATATTAGCCCATAAGTAATATTAAAAGCCCATACTTAAAAATACTAATTGGGCTCTTCCTCTAAGTGAGAGGGAATAACCCGACAAATGTCCCCGTCACTCCAACTTCGAAGGTATGGCAAGCCTCGCTTTCAAACGACACACCTCAAATTTTTCCTTAGGTAGGATCTTAGTCAACATATCCGATCCATTTTCATGAGTACTGATCTTCACAAGCTCAAAAGTTTTTTCTTCTATCTGATCTCGAATCCAATGATACCTCCTTCGTATATGTTTCATTCGACCATAATAAGTAGCATTCTTAGCTATGTGAATGGCACTCTGACAATCACAATGTAATAAATATTTTTCTTGCTCCAAGCCCAACTCTTCAAAGAAGTCCCTCATCCACATTAACTCTTTACCAACTTCAACGGCTGCCATATGCTCTGACTCAGTAGTCGATAGAGTAACACATTTTTGCAATTTAGATTGCCAACAAACAGCTCCCCTTGCAAACATCATCAAGTAACCAAAAGTAGACTTACTAGAATCAATATCACTTGACATATCAGCATATGTGAAACCATCTAACACAGGTTCGCTAGGACCAAAACATAAACTAACTCTAGAAGTACCCCTGAGATACCTTAGAATCCACTTAATTGCTGCCCAATGCTCCTTTCTAGAATTATACATGAACCTGCTAACTACCCCAACAACATAAGCTAGGTCCGGCCTAGTACATACCATAGTATACATCAAACTACCTACCGCGGATAAGTAAGCACTAGTGGAAAAAACCTCGTTTGCTGTGGCTTTTTTGCCATTATTTGCTGCGGTTTTGGCCCCCAGCAATAGTGATAGCAGCAAATGTCCTACTTTAAATGCTGCCGTTCAAAACCGCAGCAAATAAGGGAATTATTTGCTGCGGTCATGGGCTAAAACCGCAGCAAATAATGGGTGTTATTTGCTGCGGTCAGGGGGAAAACCGCAGCAATAAGTGTGGCATTATTTGCTGCGGTCAGGCTTAAAACCGCAGCAATAAGTCTCTTTTTTTTTTCTTTTTCCGTTTAATCCTTATAATAATGCAATAATATTACAATGTAATAACAGTGATTAATCCAATGATAATCACAGATAATCAATATTAATCTCTTTGTAATAATAAACTCTCGCTCGTATATATATATAATATAATATGTACGTACATATATATATATATATATATATATATATATATATATATATATATATATACATTAAATAAACTATAAAAAATAATCAATACTAATTACAATTTATCAAGGACAACTATTAGCAAGATACACGGCAATCTTGTCTTTTAATTCGCGCATCTCTTCACTTCTCAAAGCTCGTGTTTCCCTCGGAATGTCGTTTAAAACCTATATTATAATATTAAAATAAAAGCTATTAATATAGAAACATTTAGATTTTACCAAAATATATTTAATTAAGAACGTAACAAATACTTACGACATCTATATTTTCGACTCCAAATTCCTTAACGGAATTTATAATATCGTCCATAAACTTCAGCGCGTAGTAGCCGCAGTCAACGGAAGAAGGAGGTTGTTGAAAGCACTAAGAGAAAATAGAAGTTAGTGTCAAAAACGGTTAAAAACGTATAAAATCGCAACTTAACACATAAATTCTAGAATATGACTATGATTTTCAATTCTAACAACTTCTACACAATAATATATACCAAATAGTGTTGTGTGCCAAGTTTCGTGCAAAACAAACAAAGTTTGAGCTACTTTACGCGCGGAATTGACAAAAACGCTTAAAAACGCATAAAATCGCAACTTAACTTCTAATTTCTAGCATATGACTATTATTATCAATTCTAACCATTTCAACACAATAATATATGCCAAATAGTGTTGTGTGCCAAGTTTCGTGCATAATAAACCAAGTTTGAGTACTTTACGCGCGAAATTGACAAAAACGCTTAAAAACGCATAAAATCGCAACTTAACTTCTAATTTCTAGCATATGACTATTATTATCAATTCTAACCATTTCCACACAATAATATATGCCAAATAGTGTTGTGTGCCAAGTTTCGTGCATAACAAACCATGTTTGACCTACTTTACGCGCGAAATTGACAAAAACGCTTAAAAACCCATAAAATTGCAACTTAACTTCTAATTTCTAGCATATGACTATTATTATCAAGTATAACCATTTCAACACAATAATATATGCCAAATAGTGTTGTGTGCCAAGTTTCGTGCATAACAAACCATGTTTGACCTACTTTACGCGCGAGATTGACAAAAACGCTTAAAAACGCATAAAATCGCAACTTAACTTCTAATTTCTAGCATATGACTATTATTATCAAGTCTAACCATTTCAACACAATAATATATGCCAAATAGTGTTGTGTGCCAAGTTTCGTGCATAACAAACCATGTTTGACCTACTTTACGCGCGAAATTGACAAATAAAAACGCGAAATTGACAGCATCAAACTAGTGACCAGACCACCTTGCATGATACGTGGAGACCAAACCTATGCATCCAGGACCTAGGCTAAAGTGGAAATGGAATCTTGGTTCTTGGATCTAGCTATCAAGGTCCTAAAACCATTGTAACAATCCCCGTGGACTCCTAGAAGCTGAGCCGAAGGAGGGCTGGTCGACAGTTTGCTAGATCAGAATTTTGTTTAAGTGTTTGTGGTTGTTTCGTGTTCTTTTCATGATCATTTGTAGTTTTTGACTGTGTCATTAATCAAAGCTTACGCACAACATTAATCCTTGCATAATCAAGGCCTTAATCAGCCCCGGTTTCGCATCAAAACCAAGTTTGAGTACTTTACGCGCGAAATTGACAAAAACGCTTAAAAACGCATAAAATCGCAACATAACTTCTAATTTCTAGCATATGACTATTATTATCAATTCTAACCATTTCAACACAATAATATATGCCAAATAGTGTTGTGTGCCAAGTTTCGTGCATAACAAACCATGTTTGACCTACTTTACGCGCGAAATTCACAAAAACGCTTAAAAACGCAGAAAATCGCAACTTAACTTCTAATTTCTAGCATATGACTATTATTATCAATTCTAACCATTTCAACACAATAATATATGCCAAATAGTGTTGTGTTCCATGTTTCGTGCATAACAAACCATGTTTGACCTACTTTACGCGCGAAATTGACAAATAAAAACGCGAAATTGACAGCATCAAACTAGTGACCAGACCACCTTGCACGACACGTGGAGACCAAACCTATGCATCCAGGACCTAGGCTAAAGTGGAAATGGAATCTTGGTACTTGGATCTAGCTATCAAGGTCCTAAAACCATTCTAACAATCCCCGTGGACTCCTAGAAGCTGAGCCGAAGGAGGGCTGGTCGACAATTTGCTAGATCAGAATTTTGTTTAAGTGTTTGTGGTTGTTTCGTGTTCTTTTCATGATCATTTGTAGTTTTTGACTGTGTCATTAATCAAAGCTTACGCACAACATTAATCCTTGCATAACCAAGGCCTTAATCAGCCCCGGTTTCGCATCAAAACCAAGTTTGAGTACTTTACCCGCGAAATTGACAAAAACGCTTAAAAACGCATAAAATCGCAACTTAACTTCTAATTTCTAGCATATGACTATTATTATCAATTATAACCATTTCAACACAATAATATATGCCAAATAGTGTTGTGTTCCAAGTTTCGTGCATAACAAACCATGTTTGACCTACTTTACGCGCGAAATTGACAAATAAAAACGCGAAATTGACAGCATCAAACTAGTGACCAGACCACCTTGCACGACATGTGGAGTCCAAACCTATGCATCTAGGACCTAGGCTAAAGTGGAAATGGAATCTTGGTACTTGGATCTAGCTATTAAGGTCCTATTTATCAACTAGTATTATTTATCAACTAGGAGTATTATTATTTTGTATTAACTATAATAGAAATAACATGAAAAATAAGAATGCAATATTAATATTTTCATATTAAAATTTCACCTATTTCCCTAACCCTCAAGCAAATAAATACAATCATTAAAATACTAGATACTCACTTCAATTCAAAACAATTATTTCATTTATGTAAGATTTCATTACTTTAATTCTCTATATCAGAATAAGAACAACAAGATTTCATTACTCAAGCAAATAACTATAATTCTCTTTTCATCTTCTTCATGACTGCCCTTTTTTATTTGATGGTTTTATTGATTGTTTGATTGAGTTTACAACAACAAGAACAACAAGATTATATACGATTTTTTACAACAAGAATAAGCAACAAGAACAACAACGTAACAAGATTTTTTAGTAGAACAGCAACAACAAGAAGATGAACAGAAACATAATTATATTCGATGAACAGCAACAAGAACAGCAACAAAATTCGAAGTAAGCTTTATGAAAATTCGAAGATGAACAAGCCAACAAAATTTTGGTTTCAAACGGTCATATAAAAAAGAGAAATAATACCTTAATTCGTGAGTTTTGAAGATGAACAAGCAAATGCCTTTGGTTTCAAACGCTTTTGAAGAATGCACACACACGCAGATGAACAAGCAAATGCACGAAACAGCAAGCAAACGTTTGTGAAGATTATGTGTTCGAAGTTTATGAAGATTCTAAGTTTGAAGTTTATGAAAAAATAAACAAGAACGGTTTTTATTTTCAATGGAGAAGATGATGAAGTTTGATGAAGATGAAGTTTGAGTATATGGAGAACGAAGACTGATGTGCGTGTTTTATGAACAAAAACAGTATATTTCTTTGTGGTTAATGAAACAGGAAGCTTAAGGGTTTTATGAAAATTAACGTTGAGAATTGGGCGCCATAAAATAAGCTAGTTGCTGCGGGCCCATCAATAACCGCAGCAATTAGGTGGATGAGTAAGGGTTATTTGCTGCGGGCCACTCAATAACCGCAGCAATTGAGCTTGCAAGTGATTATTTGCTGCAGTTAGGTCCAAAAACAGCAGCAATTGTTTGGCTTTTTTTTTTATTTCATTTCCTATTTATTGCTGCGTATATACAATAACCGCAGCAAATAATAAGCAGCAAATACGTTTTTTTCCACTAGTGAAGGGACACTTTTCATCGTCTTCTTATCTTCATCTGTTGTAGGACATTGTTCGGAATTCAATTTCATATGCACTGGCAGTGGAGAACTCACAGGCTTGGCATTGTTCATATTGAATTTTTTCAGCACCTTTTCAATGTATTGCTCTTGTGATATTCAAAATTTCTTATTTTTCCTATCACGAGAAATACGCATGCCTAAAATTTGTTTTGCAGGGCCAAGGTCCTTCATAGCAAAGGATTTGCTCAAACTAGCCTTTAAGATGGAATCTTATTGGAATCGTGACCAACAATCAACATATCATCAACATATAACAAAAGAATGAGAAAATCACCTTCAACAAAATTCTTCACAAACACGCAATGATCGGCATGTGTCTTGTGGAAGTCATTATCAACCATGAATGACTTCAATTTCTTGTACCATTGTTGAGGTGCTGATGACACATAAGTTTCTCCTTTCCCTTGACCTCGAAACCTTCAGGTTGCTCCATGTAAACTTCCTCCTCTAGGTCGCCATAGCGAAAAGCAGTCTTCACATCAAGTAACTCAATATCAAAATTTCATGCTCGCAGCCAAGCTAAGTACAACTCTAATTAAAAACATCTTCACCACTAGAGAGAAAATCTCATCAAAATCAATCCCTTTCTTTTGCTCATAGCCTTGCACAACAATCCTAGCCTTTAACCTAGGTGGTTGACCATCTTCTCCGGGCTTCAACTTAAAAACCCACTTATTCTTGAGTGTGCGTTTGTCGTTAGGAAATTTTACCTGATCATAAGAGTGATTCTCATACAAGGAGTTCATCTCATCTTGCATGGTATTGTACCACTCCTTACTTTTCTCATGTGACATACCTCCTAAAAATATTCTGGCTCTCCCCATCAATTAGTAACACAAACTCTATAGTAGGATACCTCATAGAAGAATGTCATCCTTTAGTAGATCTTCTCACATCATTAGGCTGTGGTTGCAGTTCAAAAACTGGTGGCTCCACCTTAGGTTAATCATCGTGACCATCATCACCAACATTGTCATCATCATGCTGAATATCCCCCCCTACAACTCTAGGAGTCATCTGTGGTAAGACTGGATCAAAAGTGATTGGAGTATGAGAGGATGTTTGGTGCTTTGGCTTTTCAATATCTTCAACAGTTTGATCTTCAAAGAACAGAACATCTCTGTTTCTAAGAACTTTCCTGTCTACTGGATCCCATAACTTGTAACCAAGAGCATCTTCAGAGTATCCTAAAAATATGTATTGTTTTTTCTTCTTATCTAACTTGGATCTCTCACATCTAGGAATGTAAACAAAAGCATGACATCCAAATACCCTTGAGTACTTGTAGGAGCATCTTTACTGGTCCAAACTTTATGAGGAATATCACCATCAAGAGGATTTGAAGGTGAAAGGTTAATCAAGTACACAGCTGTAACATGCCTCTGCCCAGAAATACTTGGAAAACTTTGCATGAGAGTGCATACATCGGATTCTTTCTTCAATTGTTCTATTCATCCTCTCTGTAACTCCGTTCAATTGACGTGTCTTTGGAATTGCTTTCTCAAGCTAGATGCCGTGATTCTTGCAGTAGCATTCAAATGGGCCTCTGTACTTACCACCATTATCAGATCTAACAACCTTGAGCTTTCTACCCGTTTCTCGCTCAACTCTAACCTGAAATTCCATGAAAACAGAAACTACCTGATCCTTAGTTTTCAAAACAGTAACCCACACTTTTCTAGAATAATCATCAATAAAAGAAAAAAAGTAAAGAGCACCACTATGAGATTTAGCATCCATAAAACATACATCAGTGTGGATAATATCAAGAGGATAGTTTCTCCTAGATGAAGGGCGAGATTGAAAAGCAACCCTATATTGTTACCTGCTAAACAGTCAACACAGGATTTAAGAGACATACTTAAGACATCAGAGAGATATTGCTTCTTAGAGAGCATCTGCATACCTTTCTCACTCATATGACCAAGTCTATTATGTCATAACTCACTAGAACATTCATCTACAACATTTACTTCACCCGTACAAACCTTGGCTAGCATCATATAAAGTTAACCTTGCTTCTTACCTCGGGCCGCTATAAGATTCCCCTTGCAGAGCTTCCACTTACCATCATTGAAGTGGCTAAACTAATCCTCTTCATCAAGCCTACCTATAGAAATGAGATTCAGTCTGATATCAGGAATGTGTTTTACATTTCTCAAAAATCAGCTTGCAACCGGTGGAACTCTCCAAGTGAATAGTGCCTTTTTCAACAACCTTGGACAACCCATTATTTCCCATTCTAACACTACCAAAATCACCACTAGTGTAGGACGAGAATAGTCATGATGTGGAGTAAGATGATATGAAGCATCCGAATCAATCACCCAATGGCAATCATCACTAGCTACATTCAAGCACTCTTTATCACCAACGAAGAGCACATCATCATCACTAATTGCTAGAGCTTTAGTATTTTTTTCTTCAGACTTCGACTCAGAGGAATCACCCTTTCTTTCTTTTGACTTATCTCTTTTCACCTTTCTGCTGAATCTTTTAATATGACCCGGTTTATCGTAGTAATGACAAATAATTCATCTCTTGGATATATACTTGTCTCTGGAATTTTCTCTACCTCGAGAAGCTCGACTTTTGCTTTTCCCCCTATTAGACTCTTGTGCAACATAATGACCTTTAGAATGATTGGAGGAACCCATCTCCTTTTTCTTAGTCTCTTTATTCAATACACTAGCTTTGACACTATCCATTATCAACTTACCATCAGGAACATAATTGCTAAGTGACACAAATAGTGTGTCCCAACTCTCTGGCAATGAGGAAAGTAGCAATAGTGCCTACAACTCATCATCTAAAGACATTTTCACTGTAGACAACTGATTAATCAACCTTGAAAATCATTCAAATGTACTACCATGCTATTACCATCATGAAATTCTAACATTACCAATTTTCTCATCAATGACGCTTTACTTAAGGCATTCTTCCTCTCATACATAGCCTCAATTTTCATCCATAATTCATACGCATTAGTTTCATTGACAATATGTTGGAGCACACTAACATCAACTAATTGTCTTATTGTTCCTACCGCTTTACGATTTAAAGTTTTCCATTTACTTTCATCTGAACCAGTGGCCATAGACTCATTTAAGATTGATTCATACAAATCTTTCACATAAAGAATATCTTCCATCTTAGTTTTCCACACAGCGTTATTGGTAGAGTCCAAATAAATCATACCCAACATACTAATTTTATCATCCATCATAAAGACAACACAAGAACATCACCCAAGAAAACATAAACCAAGCTCTTGATACTACTATGTTGAGAAAGTGACAATATAACACACACTTTCTCCCTTTGTGTTGTTAGAGGAACAATAATGACCAATCCAATAAAACAAACAATAATGATCCCACAATCAAGCACAATAAAGTAAAAATAGGGAAAGTAAAGTACACATGATATTTTTACGTGGAAACTAAATGCGGGAAAAAACCACGGGATAGTAAGTGGTACCAAACTCTTCTACTAATCAACAATAAAATTAATGGATACAACAAAAATCCTCTTTAGACAATACTAGAAGCAATACAAACACCAAACAACCCTAAAACATCACTCAAAAGTGGTAAAATAACAATTAGGGTAAATTAGGGCAAAATACAAATTACCCATTTACAATGCACAAAATGACAATCGAACCGTTGAATAAGTAGGTTGGCTAGACAGGAACACCGTGTCAAAATTTGACACAAAACGAAATACGAATGGCCTTTGATCGAATCAACGGAATACCACACGTGGTACCGTACCTTCTCTGCCGCGCTCCACTTCTTTTTCACTTTTATGTTTTTGTGCGACAAGTGTAATCCAAAAAATGCTGCTGCCTTTTTTTGCTTATATAGTTTTTCTTTTTTTTATTTTAATTAATATATTAGCCCATAAGTAATATTAAAAGCCCATACTTAAAAATACTAATTGGGCACTTCCTCCAAGAGCGAGGGAATAACCCAACAACTTTAATCTAAACATCCTGATTCGTTAGTCTAAGATGTATATTATAAGTGTAGATAATTATATGCTTGATAAGAAGTTCAGATTTAGCGTAACGTTGGATTAAATAAATTATATCTCATTTCGATTGGATCGTACAATAGTATCCTTTCCTAATATAATCTTGATCAAATGCTTGTCTTTCACGAGAATATTTATGCTCAAAATCCATATTATTATCCCTTTGCCCTCAAAACAAAAAAAAAATCGCAATGAGATAAAGTTAAATAAAGTTAAAATTGTAAAAAAAATTTGACGAGTATAAAGCGATAATAATGTAGATACTCTCTAAATATTTAATCAGCAACAAAATGTAAAAAAAAATATGTGTATTTTTTATTTAATTAACCAAAAAAATCATCATTCACCCATAAAATTGAATTTACAACCAAAAACTCTGGAAAAATTATTCAGAATAATCTCATATATATCATGCATTGACTGTGGATAATTTCACTTTTGAAAATTTTTAATAATCCAACCTTTGCCTTTATTTGTTGTGAATGGGCCCTCAAAAAAACCTGGCTATTCCAGGTTACTACTAGAAGTTACATTCAACTTGTTATCAAATTTGCTTCCGTGAAGTAACATCATATTCAACCCAAAAATTTTGAAGAGAGAAAAAAAAAACTTTCACATATTTAATTTAGTGAAAATCTTAACAATTTTAAAAGGCATGAACTCTAATTCCTCTTCTTCTCGAGGTGTTGGATCAATTTCCTGAAACCATGTAAAATGTGAGCATGGTTTCGAAGCAAAGTTGCAAAGGCCAAAAAATGATTTCAAGGCTGATGAGCATTTTTATTCGTGTCCAAAATCAAGCGGAAGAGGTAGAGAGAGACATCAATCAAGGTCAAAGAGATTTTTTATTAGAAAAATATAAGCGACTGTTTGAATAAGTTAAAAGGAAAAGGGATTTACCGGTTGTAATTGGTTCTTTACAACAAAGGTCTATTCGCAAAAAAAAAAAAAATATACAAAGGTGGGATTATTAGCAAAGAATGAGCAACAAGTTGACAATTTTTTCTATTTTCATTAAGAATTTTATCAATTTGTTTTCTCTTTTTTATGCAATTGTTTAATAATGGATTCAAACATGGTATCAAAGTATGTGTGATTGAAATTGTTTTGTTTATTTGTTTCTAGTTGATGTTCTACAGTTCTTTTTATTCTTAAATCAGCTTTTTTTTTTTCTTCATTTCTTTGTTTATCATTTGACAAGGCAGCAAATACAACACAACAACCATAAATTTCTGGCGTTATACTCAAAATTCATCATTAATCTATTTCCTTTATCTGTTAAACTAGCATTTAGAAAACTGGTATCAATTCCTTTTGATGGCACAAGCTTTTGAGATTGTAAAAGATCTTAGAAGATTTCTTTGCATGCTAAAAATAAAGTAACATTTATTGATGGTGTTAGAGCAATTGCAAATTGGAGATGAAGAAACATAATAAACAATAATGTAAAGAATTGAAAAAATGTAAAGAATTCACACACAATATTTAGAAGGTGGGAAAATCCGTTCTCGGGTGAAAGCTTGAGTCGAACGACCATCAGGTGCTGTAACAGACTGTTCGTCCACGAGAATTTCTCATTATTTCTAGAGCTAGTTTAGATCAAGGTTGGTTTTACTTATTCCCTTATTAACATACACCTTTAATGTTCTTCATCATTGATACACTTTATGGACATCAAGATTGAGTTATGAGTCACCACATCCAACAATTCTCCACCTTAATGAAATAAACACAATCTTACCAAAAACACAATCAATTAATCAACTTCTTAAGAAAAGATATACACCTAATAAAGTTGCATCCAATGCCCATCCAATTAAGGATGCATCCACCCCATAAGAGGTTCATCTCCCTCAAAGGGAGCTTATGCCCTACATAAATCAATATATAACACCCAATTAAGTTTTAGCAATGCTCAAATTTCCAGGTAGGAAATAAATCTTCACCATGGCGTGCTTCATCCTCTTATAATTATAATTTGAATTCATAGCCAAAGCTATGAAACTTTGGCTTTCGCAAAAAATAGTATTAACACGTCTCTCTAACCTTAATTCGCCAACAAAGCCTCCTAACCAATAAGCTTCTTTAAAACCCATAGATATTTCGAAGTAGTCGACCTTGGTAGTAGATTGAACTACCACCCCTTGTAGTATAGACTCCCAATTTATAGCGAACCCTTCAAGACAAACCACATATCAAAAGATGACTTTTTTCATCAAGATCACCACCGTAATAAGTAACCACATAACAATACAAGCCACCATCATTCCCCCACACTCAATACATGTGCTAGAAATATCCTACAAATATCTAAAGATCCACTTGGCTTCAAGCCTCTGAGCATTACCCAAATTTTTTCTTAAATTTACTAACAACGCTAACGACTTGTGCAATGCCCGATCATGTACAAAACATAGCATATATTATGCTACCAACTGAATTAGCATATGGAAGCGATGACGTGTAATCATTTTACTCTTTTGGCCTAGCACAATCCATGTTAAGTAACTTCAATTACAAAGCAAAAGGAGTACAGAAGGACTTAGCATCACTCATTTGAAATCACTCCCAAACCCTTTCAATGTATACTTCTTAGGATAAGAAAATGATTTCTATATTGAGAATCTTCTTTTCGGCCCCAAAATTTTTCATCTCAAACACTCCCTTTAAATCGTCTTCACCTTTTTCACCTCAGCCATTGTGTTTTCTACTACAAGCTATCATCAAATAATAGAAAAAGATATAACAAATAACCACCACACACTTCTGTCAAGTAGACACAATTATCATATTCACTTCTTGCAAAATCATTCTCAATCATATATTTATGAAATTTTTTGTAGCATTGACTAGGTGATTTCTTAATACCATATAATAATTATGTCAATAAAAATACACGATCCTCTTTACCCTTAACAACATAACCATTCAGTTAGCTCATGTTAATCTCAACTTCTAACTCCCCATGCAATAATGCAGTCTTAACATCTAATTGTTCCAACTTATAATCATTCAAAGCAGTAAGAACTAAAAGAGTATGAATAGAATTGTGTCTTACCATCAGACTAGAACCGTACATGGTTCAATCCCTCCTTCTTAGAAAAGAATTGTTCTCAATTCCATGCTTCCCGTGTATGATCAGACCAAACACAACCCATGACTGTTTTAACAAACCAATATTTACATAGCAATCTAGGAATTAATTTAGAAAACATGTTCCCCATGATCATCAAACATGTAAGGATGAATGTTCTTGTCCTCACTTGCATAATCAACCAAATCCATATGTTAAAACGCTTAGCAAGGTGATTAGCTTGCTTGTATTCTAAAGACTCCATTTGATCTGTTGTATCATCCTACCCATCTTAGAAAAAATTCGACCTCGAACTTTTGTAGGGTTAAATTAAACAAAATCAGTAACATGAACAAATTCCAATAAAGGTGATTTTTCAAGCATAAAATCATCCTTGATAAATTCATGCTTCATCAGTTGCAATCTAGCTTCAAAACTTGGATAAGACTCAACCACTTCTAATTTCCCCATTCTAGAACCAACCTTCATGAAATTTATCTCTACTCCTTCTTCAAGATCTTCAAAAACCTTTGATCGCAAGTTGTTTCAACAATTTCTTCATTAGGATCCACATTGGATGGTTCTAGATTGTTGTTTAAAGAAGAAAACAATGGTGTGCTTTGTGTATCCACATGCCTTACAACATTTTGAAATTTCAATTTCTCTTGATGAAGCAAGATTTTCTTTCTCAAGTGTCTTTGTTGCCACTTAATCTCTTCCAACCGTTCATTAGAACGCTTGTGTGGAATACACTAGACCTTAGAAAATTTTGAAGTTTTGCTTCCTCAATCTCCAATGATTTATGCTTGCCTTTATCTAAAGCACAAACTAAATTCCCCAATCCAATTACAAGTTTGTCCATTCTTTCATGCATGTTCATGTTTACCTTTGATGATTTCATCTTCTGAGACTCAACAAGGGTGAGATAAAGAAAGAAAAAAAAAAGCAAAAAAAAATTTTGAAAAGAAATTTGTGCACCAAAAATCCAAAAATCAAAAATTCAAACTACACAGTTTTAGCTACTGTGAACCAAAAAAACCAACGCCAAGTATGATGAAACTTGGTGAAAACAAACTCAAAGATGACTACGAAATCCACCAATTGAAAACACTCAAATACATGGCTTAGTTTGATCACAATTAAAATTTAACTGCACACATGCAACCTAACTTGTTTCTGTGAGCTTTGGCAAAAACACTTAGACATCTTTTTCAGTACTATTCCAAGGACTACACAACAAGACCCATGAAAACATAGACTCAAAAAACCAAAGTGATAATTAGAAACAATGAAAAAGACTCAAAAATAAAGGATAAAGAGATAAGGTACAGAAGACAAATGACAATTCAACTTTTCAGTATTTTGCAAAAACACAATCAATGGGTCATTCAAGAAACCTATAAAACATATAAAAAAGTGAACAAATGATGTGGTTTAATGAATATATGATAATTATTGATAATGTGATGGAAAATTAAGACCAAAGAAAGAATTATTGATAGGTTTTTCAATACAACTAACCAAGGTACCCAAAATTGATCAAGTTTGGGCAGTCTGTAAAGAAATATGCATATCTCCTTAACTACTCCACCAACTCCAATAATTCCAAAGCCAAACGTTCACCAACTCAAAGAGAAATATTATGTAAAAACATTTTTCAAAAATTACCACAAAATGTCCTGCAAAACGATCAAGGTTGAGACCCCAAAATACTGATAGAATCTAAAATTCTCTACATCTTTAATGTCTTTGTATTTTGGTTATTTCTTTTAATAAAACCACTTCAATTCGACACCCCACAAGGACTTTTAGCCTATGATACCATTTGTACTGAATTTTGACCCAAAGATGAGGCCAAATTAGTGGTTTGCGGAATTAAATTGCATTAAATTAAATTTTGATAGAATCATGCAAGTAAGGACTAAAGAATTCATCCTTAGAACTAAGGTTAACATGGGTAATATTATTTCATATTGATTTTCATGATCATGCATCATGGAGAGCTCAAAAATTGAGGACAATTCTTTTATCAGACGGAGGGATTGAACCATGAATGATTCATGGTTCAGGTATGATGCATCCTAATTATCTTGGTGGTTTAATACATGTTGAGTTATAAAGCTTGGGTAAAATAATGGACTAGCTACAACATGTGCATGTGTGTGTAGAAGCAGGTTAGGTTCAAAGTGCCTCAATGATGCTTTAATTGTTAAAGAGTCGAGTAGGAACAAAAGGAGCATGACTTGCAACTTTTGTAAGAAGAAAGGCCACCTCAAGAAAGATTGTTTGAAATTAAAAGCCAAACAATCCGATGAAAGTAAGTCCACAAAAGCTATCTCTGTAGAAGCTAGCTATGTTGAAGGTGAAGTATATGATGTTGGTGCTCTTGTTGTTACTAGTGAATATAAGGGTGGTGATTCTTAGATTTTGGATTCGGGATGTTCGAGACACATAACTTTTAACTCTAGTTTCTTCTCAACTTATCAAAAGGTTGATGGAAGAAAAGTCACTATGGGCAATGAGGCTAGTTGTCCGATAGTTGGTGTTGGAGATATTAAAATTATCATGTTTGATGGTGTTGTAAGAACATTGACCGGAGTCCTTCATGTTCCAAGTATGAATAGAAACTTGATTTCCCTTAGTATTCTGGATAAAAAAGTTTTTAGGTGCATTGGTGAAGGTGGAGTTTTGAAGGTTGGCAAGGGTCCTAATTTGTTCTTAAAAGGATCCATTAATGATGGCGTGTATATGCTTGTAGGTTCAACCTTAATTAATTCGGCTTGTGTGTCCACTACTTCAACCGAGCATGACAATGAAAATGATGTTGATACTTCTTTAAGAAATAAAAGTTTGAGAATAATTCCAACATACCCCAATGAGTCCATGGGATGTATAGACTTGATTGGTAATTAAATTTCATACTCTTGTGAGCCCTTTGAGGGCATTTTTAGTGCATGTGCTATGTTTATGCACATGTGTTGTTTTTGTTTTTGAGTATGATGTTGTGTAAGTTGATATATTATGTTGGAGTGAATTAGAGAATTCCATTGACTTGGGTGAACTCAAGTCAAGGTGGAGATTGTTATGAATGGTGTGACTTGAATGCACATTTGATAGGTGCATTCATGTGGTGACTCTTGGGATGGAATCACATAAATATGTCATGAATGGGTGTATTAAGATGAGTCTTAATATTTGTGGTTTATGATGATGATTAAAGTATGAATTAATGAGTTAATCATGGGAGTTATGGGACTTAATGAAGAAGTGCAAACGTTTAATTCAAGATGCTCTACTATGCAAGTCGAGCAATACTGTCAGAAGCCTTCTGAAGTGCAGCTCGACCAGCACGCTCGGTCGAGCAAGCTCAGAATGAGTCAAGCAAGCATACAGAATGCAACCAGAAACTTCCTGCAACCCGCTCGACCGAGCGAACCTTTGTTGTGGTCGAGCGAAGTCTCTGATGCTCCTAAGATGTTGTATTTGACTCTTCAAGTTCTTCGGGATGTTTCATTATCATTTATTCATAGTTTTAATGTACTTAATGTTACTTAGTGAGATCTCTCCTATAAATAGAGAGCAATCATTCACACATTGTAATCATCCACAAAATACACCCCAAGCCAAAACACTAGCCTATATCTCTTCTCTATTGTAATTCTCCATATTTGAGAGTTCTTTGAACTCTTTTGATAATATAAGAGATACTACACACCGGGGGACGTAGCCTAAGTTGGATGAACCTCGTTAAATTTTTGTGTTGTTTTATTGCTTTACTTTCTCCTACAAACATCATTGATAGCGTAATTTATTTGTCACAAAACCTCATACATTCGATCTTAGCAATATTGGAGTTTGAAACACATTGTTCGAACTCTAATATAGCGATGTTATCAGTATTACTCATAACATTATCGTAAAAGTCAGTAGCACAGGTTAAAATAAATTGACAGATTATACATGTTACTCTAATTAAAATGTGCTATATGTTCCTAACTTCCAGTTTAATCTAATTTTTTGGCATAATTTTGGTGCAAAATTTGTAATATTCTCTACTTATAAGTGTTTTGTTTAGGACGATTTCATAAGGAAGCCTATAACTCTTTGTATCCATCCGTAGTCTTTACTATGTTGATATCACTCATCAGCAGCACAAAGAGAACGTTTCCATGAGTTCTTGTTTAGTTGGTTGAGAACTAATCTCAGGCAACTTCGAACTAATAATGCTTGAGAACTTTGTAATGGTTAACCATTACAAATTTATCAAAGACATGGTATTCAACATCATAAGTAGGTCTTGTGTTTGTACTCTCCAATAGATTGGGGTGGTTGAGCATAACCACAAACATCATATGAAAAGAGCACGATGTTTAAAATTTATGTCAAATTTTTCTCTTAGTTTTGGGATAATCTTTTTAACTACTCTCTCTATTATCAAAAGTTTTTCCTATTTCACTTTTTTTGCTGATCCCACGCAAATTTTAAAAATTAAATAATTTTAATTGTGAGTTTTTAAAAATTTTATAAAGTTCATATTTAGAAAGTATATATATTGAGACAAATCTAACAAGATTTCACATGAATTTGTTTTTTCTTAAAATTTTTCTCAACATATGATAAAACTATTAATTAATCATCTATTATACGTAGATTGTTAACTTTTAATCCAAAACGTTTGTCAATGATATAAAAATCATCAACCATAAACTTCTTATCAAAGAATTATCCTAATACATTCAGATTATTAAGATATGTCTATATATTGATAACATTAATTACTTGATTTAATAGGTTTATATAATTACTTGCTTAATGGAGAATTATGGTGGATTCATCGAAGCTAATTTGTAGCCCTTGCAAGTACAATCCCCTCACTAGCTTCCAATTAAAAGTAAGAAAGATAAAAAAGGAATCTTTGAAAACGGCAAGAGTGAAAAGGAATCTAAATACAGAATATTTTGTGAGTCGAAAAGGAGGTCACGAGTCTTAGAATGTTTCGCAACTCATGAAGAATGTTATGTGTCACTGAAAGCCAGGAAAAATTTTCACTTCACTACATCAATTGTACTTGATCTCCGAACAAATTGTAATAAGTTGTGGTGCCTAATTTTCCAAAAGACCAACTTTTAAACATACTACTGCTGATAATACCATTTATACAAAAGTCTAGTACTAAAAAAAAATATATACATAAGAGGTTATTAGATAATATTTAAATCAACCTAATATTACTTTAGTTAGCATTAATATTACATATTTTATCAAATGACCTTCGACATAATTCTTTACTCGTCAAAGTCTTAATTAACGTAGTTTAAAGAATTACACGAAAAAAACTAAGCTAAGAAATATGTGTAACCTTGTTGAAGAACAAACATCAAACAGCCTGTGAGTGAGAAGTGATGCACAAAGGGGATCAAAAGTTGTAAACGAGTTTTTTTTTTTTTTTTTTTTTTTTTTTTTTTTTTTTTTTTTTTATCATCTCCCATTTTGCCAAGCTTGCCATTTTGGGTCTTTGATCTAGCCCCCTTTTTTTTGTCTCAGTTCTTTTTCTCACTAACTTAGTATTAGCCTTAACGTTTGTTTTAACCGCCCTTTCGGGTTTTTGATTAAGCAAGAATCCCCAATTTTGTTCATCCTTGTGGGTTTTCAACCTATTGGGGTGTTTTTTTTCTTTCTTTTTTTTTTATAAATAGTAGGGAGTAATACTTACATTTAATTATATACAATTATCATCATGGTGAAAATAAGAACGCCTCTAAATTAATTAACAACCTCGAATTCTACTACAATTAACTTTTAACGTGCGTAAAACTAAAACCTTTTCAAGACACAATTATTCACATAAAATGAAATAACTAAATGTTGGGACAAAATAATATACTTTTGTTGCTTGAATCAACAAGCTAAAAATATATAATAATGAAATAAGAACCACAAACGAAGTTTTTGTAGTAAAGTCCACCAACAATGTATTATAAGACCTCGTATACTACTACGTTGTTTAAGAACTTTTCTTAAACTAATTTTGTGGGTATACAGCTATTGCACTTGAACTTGTCTATAATTTTTAAGACTACGTACGTAAGTTTTCTCAGTCTTAAAAATAAAAAAGCAATGAAAATATCACATATGCATTATATGTGATAAGTTCACAGAAAACAATGATATGTGAACATGTGTAATCATATATATCTCCTCCTACTATGTTACGTTTTTATTTGCCAACTATATCAACATTTTTTTTTTATAAAGAGAAATAAAATTATTCATATTTTCTACCTTAGGTTAAAAAATAACGATTAATAATCTCATTAAATCCACCATGTAATAGCCACTTTAAATATAGGAGTTATACTAGTATATAACAAAAATTAATATAACCATTATATTAAATTAATGATAATGATTAATATCTAGGATGACTAGATCAGTCACATGAACCTAGATTTATATAGGTCAAACCACACAAAATTGATCTTACACATTGGTGCAATGTGATCTAATATGATTAGCGACTTTAAGCTCAGATAACTATCAAATATCAGTCCTATGACGTTTATTGGTCTCTAGTTAAACATTAACGTTACTTAATGCAAACTAAATTAAAATCTCGTTGTATACTCTCTAAATTATGTTAAACAACTTACAAAATATTAACTTGATTATTGAACATGTCTAACAATCTTCCACTTGTTCAAGAAACAAGTTTACTAGAGTTATAAGACTCCTTCCACTAACCCCCACTTGCTCCAACTCAAGTTGTTAATCTCAAATCCTTTGTCAACTCAAGTTTCAATCAAATATAAGGTAAAAATAATTGGCATCCTTATTTGGCACTGATCATGTTCCTTGGATCCATAACATGAAATGGAATATAAATGATTATCTCCATGATTCATTTAAGCATGGCAATGCATTTTACGATTCTAACTCTTTGAGTGGCCTGAGACTTATTAACCCAAAAGGGTATGGCAATTTCATCTTGCAACTTCTCAATTCACAATGTGATTCTTAATATTCTGAAGTATAACCCTTATAGCCCCTTTTATGTCGTGACGTTAGACTGTATCAAAAAACAATAGTTCTCACACACAAAATCGATCACTAAGTCAATTGATATATTCTTATGACACTAGTGTTCTCAAAGAATTATCAAAATGGATTATGTCTTAATAGAGATACTCAACCTCTACCAATGTGATTGACTCGACATCCAAAGTCTCTATAACCTATGAATGTGATCATCAATCAATCAACATTCTAACCATTTTAGGTGATTGGCGTGCAACTCAATTATGTGGCTAGAGATGTATAATAATCTAAATTCTTTAGTTCACAATATCGGGTTCATTTGCTATATTACAAAAAACAACTTATATAGATTTTATAGAGTATAGTTGAACTTTACTTAATTTTGAACAATAACTAAGTAAATAAGTTTGAAACTTTATTAAATATTCATAACATTTATACTCCCTCCATTTCAATGACTTTCTCCCATTTCATTTAGGCACAAAGTTTAACAAAACACATACATCGCATATACATATTTTACATCAAAACTTGTTTTATTATGAGTTTGATGCCCATTTCAAACAAATGCCTCTCATGCTTTTTTTGAGACAATGGTTTAGTAAAGGGATCCGTAATATTGTCATCCGTAAATATTTTGCATACTTCAACATCTCTCCTGCCTACCATTTCTCGCAACAGGTGAAATTGTATGAGCACGTGTTTGGACTTTTGGTGTGATCTAGGTTCTTTTGCTTGTACAATGGCCCCATCATTATCACAATATAACTTAATTGGACTAACAACAGTAGAAACCACACTAATCACGTAAATAAAAATTCTAATTTCGACAGCTTTCTTTTCTACTTCAACTACAACAAAAGACTCAACTCTAGTTGTAGAAGCTCTAGTGCTTTGTTTGGAACGTTTTCATCTAACTATCCTCCATTCAAACTATAGATTTAACTAGATTGAGATTGGAAATCATTCCTCTCTATTTGAAATTTAGTATATGTGTAACCTTTACACATAATTCAAACACACCTTGAAAAACCATGAACTTATCCTTAAACCTATTAACATAATTTAAGATGTTCTTAACCGTTGTCCAATGGTCATTACCAAGACACGATTGATATTTTCTAGTCATACTTAAAGCACGCAAAGCATCAAATCCGGTATATATTATAGCATACATGATAGATCCTGTTAGCTACATTTTGATCTTTATTTTTATTCCTATAAGTGACTTGTTTAGCGTGGGGAAAATATATGTTATTGCATTGTTTTATTGGATTTTACACTTATTTTGTTTCTTTGGTGTTTTATTTCATTTCAGGATCTAATCATCAAAACTAAGCACAAACTAGCCCCTTTTATTGCATACATTGGTCACCTAAACACCGAGGGCTCAAAGAATTGAAACATCATGAGCCAAGCCACAAGAACAAGCCAAAAGAAGCCAACGTAAACCCACTCGACCAGAATTAGCTCAAGCCAAGGTAGCTCGAGCAGTTCAAAAGCTAAGTATCATATTCCTAAAGGTCGCTTAATCGGTCGACCGAGGTGGCTCCGGTGGAGCGGGCTACAGTAAATCTTCCAATAGCTTTTGATCATTAGCGGCATTCAATTCACGGCTCCGCTTGGGTCGAGCGAGATGGGCTGCAGCAGCTTTTGCAATCTTTTTAAATATCATTCGAGGTCCAATTCACTAGTGGAAAAAAATGTATTTGCTCCTCATTATTTGCTGCGATTTTTGTGTATTAGCAGCAATAAATAGGAAAACGTATTAAAAAAAAATACTCTAATTACTGCGGTTAACCCTTTGACCGCAGCAAATACCCTAGCATCATGCATTAATTGCTGCGGTTTTTCCACAACCGCAGCAAATAATCCTTCAAAATTAGCTTAATTGCTCTGGTTCTTCCACAACCGCAGCAAATAACCCTTCAAAATTAGATTATTTGCTCCGGTTTTGTTGTGAACCGCAGCAAATGACTGTTGGACAAAAACCCGTCAGTTTCTTTTTATTTCGCATATCTTCTCAAATACGTTATACAGTTGTTCATTGAACAAACGCTTAATCTTCATTTGCTTTGTTCCTCTTCTACATCTTCACAAACGTATAAGATTAAGCATCAAGATCATTTGTGTTCGTTTCTTGTGTTCATCTTCATTTTCACAAACGCTGTTTTATTCATTTGCTGTTATTCATCTTCATTTGTGTTCGTTGCTGTTCATCTTCACAAACTTGTTGCTGTTCATCTTCACAAACTTGTTGCTATTTATCTTCACAAACTTGTTGCTGTTCTTGTTGCTTCTGTTCATCTACTGTACATCATCAAACTTGTGTTTTGAAGGTAAATCCTTGCTTCTGTTCTTGTTCATCATCAAACTTCGAATTTTCATAAACCTACTTGTTGCTTCTGTTTTGTTGCTGTTCTTGTTGCTTCTGTTCATCTACTGTACGTGTGATAAATATCTAAAAAAAACCTAAATTAATTACCTTATTTTTATTTTGAACCAACTTCGAATTTTGTTGCTGTTCTTGTTGCTGTTCATCGAATATAATTATGTTTCTGTTCATCTTCTTGTTGTTGCTGTTCTTGTAAAAAATCTTGTTACGTTGTTGTTCTTGTTGCTTATTCTTGTTGTAAAAAATCAAATATAATCTTGTTGTTCTTGTTGTTGTAAATCCTTGCTTCTGTTCTTGTTCTTGTTGTTGTCTAAATGCTTAAATTTGCTTCTGTTCTTGTTGTTCTCATATTTGTTTTTAACAATTTATCTGATTTAATTATTTCGATTTTAAATATTTTTAGTTGTGTATGTTTTAAAAATTATTAAAAATTAATATTAATAAAATTTAAATTTTAACGAATTAAATAAAATTTTACTTTACTATGTTTCAACTTATAGATTTTACATAAAATACTTATTTTACATAAATGAAATAATTGTTTTGAATTGAAGTGAGTATCTAGTATTTTGATGATTGTATTTATTTGCTTGAGGGTTAGGGAAATTGGTGAAATTTTAATATGAAAATATTAATATTGCATTCTTATTTTTCATGTTATTTCTAAAATATAGTTAATACAAAATAATAATACTCCTAGTTGATAAATAATACTAGTATATTATTATTTGTGGAGTAAATAATTTTTTGTTCAGAAAGTATTTTTAATTTTTAAGTTTCTTGTTCGTTTAATATTGTATGATTCGTTTATATTGTTGTTGGAGTTCATTGATAAGCCACTAGACCGGATTTTAAGGGGGAATTGGACTTATGCTTGTTTGTACTCTACGTCTAGTTTGTAGCTAGTATCATAAATTTTCAAATAAGATCACTATTAGGTTATATAATTTGATGTATATTAAAGTCAATTATAACTTTAAATTTTATTTTTTTAAAAATTTTTAAAAAGATTATTATAATCAAAGAGTTTATGTACCTTCAAATAATTTGTAGCAATTCTAAAGTGAACAATTATAGTTATAAAGTAATCACCTACAAGTTTAAAATGATCACTTTTTATAGTATAATTGAAGTCATCATTAACAATCTTAAAAAACATTATTAATTATTAATTTTTATTGTTTTTATATGAATATTATTAATTATTGTTTTGTTTTGAATCAATTAATCATACTAATTAGGATGACAAACGATCGTTCTTGGATGTATGGAAGCATTGAATCGTCGGAATTTATTGATGGCGTATTAGAATTTTGTAGTATTGCGGTTGAACATCAAGTTAGGACGGGGGGAGTTGGTTTTTATTGCCCATATGTCAGTTGTGGCAATGTATCAAAGGTAGATAGTGTTGATATCCTAAGGGAGCACATACTTCGACGTGGGTTTAGGCCTCAATATCATGTTTGGGTTTGGCATGGTGAGGAGGGAGTTTACAAAGAGAAAAGTGTTGTTGAGGACGTCAATAATGTGGTCGATGTCAATGAGGATCTAGTAGATCATGTTGATGGGTATGAGACAGATGAAGAGAATGTCGATGAGGATGTGGATCGTGTTGATGAGATGATGGAGGGAGTCGAGGATGAGTTAGGAAAACGTCCTCGTGTTTTTGACTTGTTGACAGAGGCTTCTCAAAAGCCTTTGTACCCTGGATGTACAAAGTTCACCAAACTAACAGCAGTGTTGACAATTTTCAACATTAAGTCAAAGTTCAATTGGAGTGACGCTAGTTTCACAATGTTATTAGAAGCGTTAGGTGAGATGCTTCCTGAGGGAAATGAACTTCCAAAGTCGACATATTATGCCAAAAAGCTCATGTGTCCTTTCGGCTTAGAGTACCAGAAGATTCATGCGTGTCGGAATGATTGTGTGTTGTATCGGAATGAAAACGAGAACTTAGAAGAGTGTCCTAGGTGTGGGTTATCGCGCTACAAGCGTAAAGGGGCTCGGGATGCTAAAGGGCCCCCGACTAAGGTATTGTGGTATCTTCCAATAATACCTAGATTCAAGCGCTTGTTTTCTATAAAGAAAGATGCGTTAAATTTGAGGTGGCATGCAGTAGGGTGAAGAAAGGTCACTTGCTCACACATCCATCTGATTCTCCGGAGTGGAAGAGTATTGATAGGTTGCATAAGACTTTTGGGGATGAGGTTCGTAATTTAAGGCTCGGACTGTGTACGGATGGAATGAACCCATTCGGCAATCTTAGTTCTCAACATAGTACTTGGCCGGTACTTTTAGTGATCTATAATTTGCCACCATGGTTGTGTATGAAGCGTAAGTACATAATGCTTTCGCTTCTGATGCAAATGTATCAAGTGTTAGGTTGCTGGCCAAGGATGTGTTCCAAGGATTGAAGTATAAACCCAAGATCATGTTTTGGGAACAAGGAAGCCAAGGCAGCAACAGGGAACAGCATCACGCACAGGAAGATGGGAACAGTCAGTAGAACCCAAACTGCAGAGCAAACTAGCGACCAGGCCACCTTGCACGACACGTGGGGACCAAACCTATGCATTCATGACCTGGACTAAAGTGGAAATGGAATCTCGGTACTTGGATCTAGCCATCAAGCGCCTAGGACCATGCTAAAGATCCACGTGGAGTCCTAGAAGATGATCTAAAGGAAGGCTGCTCGATAGTTTTGAAGATCAGAATTTTGGCTAAGTGTTGGCTGCTGTTTTACATTCTGTTTTGTTAGCTAATTCCACGTGTATTAAGCAAGTCATTTGTAACGGCTAGTTTTAGAGGCAAAACTCTATATATAAGTAGGCTCTCATGTATTAATGGACGTTCAACAACTTGTATTTGAGATTAATCAAAGTAATAGAGAGGTATTCAGAAATTGATTTCTGTTTTCTTCTTCGAAGTTGGAGGCAACTTCATCAAAGGTATACAGAGTGTCCTTTGATCCTTAGAGCGTTAAGAGTTGCGGAGCAGCCTTGATACTTTAAGGAAACCTCGAGTGCAAGGTCTGGAAGGCGTTGTACATATTAGTTTCGTGTCGATCATAGAGGAGGGTCACAGGTGATCAACATCAGAATATCAAGAACGGAGTTCTTGGTTCTGTTTGTGGTTGTTTCGTGTTCTTTTCATGATCATTTCGTAGTATTTTTTGTAGTAATCATTGAAGCTTCCGCGCAACATTCATCCTTGCATAACCAAGGCCTTAATCAGCCCCGGTTACGCATCAAATTGGTATCAAAGCACGGTTCACGAAGGGGACAAGGTACGCACAGAAGGAACGTTTTTCAGTTCTGTCAGTTTTTGGGGTTTGAAACGTGATTGATTTGGAGGACCGTTTGAGGTTATTTTTCAAAACTGTTTTTGCACCATATTCTTCATTGAGTTGGTGAACTTTTGGCTTTGGAATTAATGGATTTGGTGGAGTAACGAAGGAGATATGCATTATTCTTTACAGACTGCGCACAATTGATCAGTTCTGTACATGTGTGGTAAGTTGTCTTCGAAAACCTATCAAGATTCCTTTCTTTGGCCTTCATTTTCCATCACATTATCAATTAACATCCTATATTCATCAAACCACATCGTGTGTGCACTTTTTCTTACGTTTCATAGGCTTCTTGATTGACCCATTTCATTGTTGCTTTGAAAAGGTACAGGGGGGTTCATTTTTTTGTCTTCTAAATTTTATTTTTTCATCCTTCATTTTTGAGTCTTTTTCAATGTTTCTTTTTTTCACATTGATTCATGTTGAGTCTAGTTTCTGGTGAGTCTTGTTGTGTAGTCATTGGAGTTGTGAACAAAAAGATGCGCAAGTGTTTTTGACCAAAGGTCACAGAAAAAAATTCAGACTGTATGTGTGTAGTAAAATTTGATTTGTGATCGAACCACACAATATTTTTGAGTAATTTCAATTTGGGGTGTTTGTAGACATCTTGAATTGTGTTTTCATCAATTTTCATCAGCATTGGAGTTGTTTTGGTTGGGTTCACAGTAGTGAAAGTGGAGCACACAGATTCTGAAATTGTGCTGAATCGGTTCTGTTTGTTTCTGTTTTGTGCACACAAAAAACTCCAAAACCTCGTGTCTTTTTCTTTCTTTTCTTTTCACCCTTATCCTTACTCTCACACTTCATTTTGAGAGATTTTTGAGTCATAGAATATGAAGCCATCAAACGAACACATGACACCGGATAGACTTGAAGACATACTTTTTGACAAGAATAAATCTCTTCTAAGAACATTGAAGATTGAGGAGGAAAACATTAGAAGGTTGATACTAGTTGCTTCAAAAGAAAGTGATTTGGAACCAGTGGTGTATTATACGAAACAGTTGGGCCATAATTTGGTTGCAAGCCAGAAATGCGAAAGATATATGATACTTTATGAAAAGAGAAAATTTGAACAAAGATTACCAAAGAACCATGGTGACTCCAACTTAGTGTTTGTTCATGAGTTTAATCCTTTTGTTGATCCACCTAGGATTAAATTTAAGCTCATTCCCAAGCATATTGAAGAACAAACATCATTGGCTCCTTCTCATGATGATATTTCAGAATCAAAGAATGAAGTAGTTATTGAAGCATCTTGTGAAGAGATTGCTGAAACTCTTGAAGAAATGGTTGAAACACCTTCTATTGAAAATGTTGGAGAGCTTGAAGAGGTTGTTGAAGCATCTTGTGAAGAAATGATTGATGAGTATAAAGGAGATGTTGAAACACCTTGTGGTGAGATTGTTGATGATCTTGAAAGCATGGTTGAAGAACAAACATCATTGGCTCTTTCTCATGATGATATTCAAGAACCAAATGATGGGATTGCTTCTAAACAAGAGGAACTTGACTTGTATTCAAATGTGGCTCCCATCTATGATGAGTATCCAGAATCAGATTGTGAAGAGTTTGTTGAAACATTTGAAGAAATGGTCGAAGCGCCTTGTGAAGAGATTGTTGAGACTCGTGAAGAAGTGGTTGAAATACATTGTATTGAGAGCCATGAAGACCTTGAGGAGGTTGTTGAGACAGTTGGCATGAAGAATGTTGGCTCTATAATGGAGTGTGTTGAAATAATGGATTCTCATCCAAGATTGGTGGTTGGCTTACAAGGAGAGCAAACTAGGAAGCATGAGTTTGCAAAGGTGTATTTTGTTGAGTATGTGCATGATAGTACGTTTGTGGAGTTTAACCCTACAAAAATTCGAGGTCGAATTTTTTCTAAGAAGGGGAGAATGATACAAGTTCATGGTGTTATGGGCAATACAAGCAAGCTAATCTTCTTGGTAAGCTTGTTTAACATATGGGTATGGTTAATTATGCAAGTGAGAACAAGGGCATTCATGCTTACATGTGTATTTACACGGAACAGTCCAGCAAATGGGAACAGGACAGTGTGTGTGTGTACAGTCCAGCAGGTCCATCAGCATTTGTGTTGATCAGTGGGCATTTGTCCTGTACAAATGAATATTTGTAATACATATGTAGTAGCAGCAGTAGGCGTAGTGTGTAGTAGGTTCTTTTATGCAATAGAATAATGTAATAGAACAGCAATAAAACAACAGGTTAAAGGATGTGCAACAAGTTCTTTAAGACAGCAGTAGCAAGTACATCAGGTGCAGCATAGGATGTTCTTCTTGAAGCAAGCATATATGGGAAGTCAAGAATTGAGGACAATTCTTTTTCCAAGAGGGAGAAATTGATGCAAATGCATCAAGTGTTAGGTTGCTGGCCAAGGATGTGTTCCAAGGATTGAAGTATAAACCCAAGATCATGTTTTGGGAACAAGGAAGCCAAGGCAGCAACAGGGAACAGCATCACGCACAGGAAGATGGGAACAGTAAGCAGAACCCAAACTGCAGAGCAAACTAGCGACCAGGCCACCTTGCATGACACGTGGGGACCAAACCTATGCATTCATGACCTGGACTAAAGTGGAAATGGAATCTCGGTACTTGGATCTAGCCATCAAGGGCCTAGGACCATGCTAAAGATCCACGTGGAGTCCTAGAAGATGAGCTAAAGGAAGGCTGCTCGATAGTTTTGAAGATCAGAATTTTGGCTAAGTGTTGGCTGCTGTTTTACATTCTGTTTTGTTAGCTAATTCCACGTGTATTAAGCAAGTCATTTGTAACGGCTAGTTTTAGAGGCAAAACTCTATATATACGTAGGCTCTCATGTAATAATGGACGTTCAACAACTTGTAATTCAGATTAAATCAAAGTAATACAAGAGGTATTTCAGAAATTGATTTCTGTTTTCTTCTTCGAAGTTGGAGGCAACTTCATCAAAGGTATACAGAGTGTCCTTTGATCCTTAGAGCATTAAGAGTTGCGGAGTAGCCTTGATACTTTAAGGAAACCTCGAGTGCAAGGTCTGGAACGCTTTGTACATATTAGTTTCGTGTCGATCATAGAGGAGGGTCACAGGTGATCAACATCAGAAAATCAAGAACGGAGTTCTTGGTTCTGTTTGTGGTTGTTTCGTGTTCTTTTCATGATCATTTCGTAGTATTTTTTGTAGTAATCATTGAAGCTTCCGCGCAACATTCATCCTTGCATAACCAAGGCCTTAATCAGCTCCGGTTACGCATCACCTTCTTATCTCGGGTCCTAAACAACCTGGCAATGACATAGATGTGTATCTTGCACCTCTCGTTGAGGATTTGAGAAAGATGTGGGATGAAGGCGTTTCAGTGTTTGATGCACATGCTAATGAGGAGTTCACCTTGCGTGCAATGCTTTTATGCACCGTTAATGATTTTCTGGCATATGGAAACTTATCGGGGTATAAGAACAAAGGGAAGAAAGCATGCCCGATATGTATCGATGACATGGAATCCACGTGGATTCCTAAGTGCAAACACGTATTCATGCACCATCGAAAGTTCCTCCCACGAGACCACCAATATCCTAAGAAGAAGAACTTGTTCAATGGGGAGGTTGAGGACCGTGTAGCTCGTCGACCGTTGATCGGTTATGAGGTTTATGAACAGGTTAAGGGAGTTGAGACTGTATTTGGTGAAACGGGGCAAGTGCAAGGGGGTGAAGACCGATTATGGAAAAAATAATCAATCTTTTGGAAGCTTCCATATTGGAGAGATCTACAGGTTAGGCATTGTCTTGACGTTATGCATATAGAGAAAAATGTATGCGATGCCATACTCGGAACTCTAATGAACATTCCGGGTAAGACAAAAGATGTTAGGGCCGTGCGAGATTGATTTGAATGTAAGGGTCTTCGTCTTGAGTTGTGGGCACATGTTAAGGTGAGTAAGAAAAGAAATAGAGCTGATGAAGTTGGTGGCAGTAAGAAGAAGATGAGTAATGACAAAGTTTATTTGCCTCCAGCTTGCTACACATTGTCCAAAGCAGAGAAGCGGACATTTTGTGAGTGTTTGTACGGCATTAAGGTTT
Organism: Amaranthus tricolor; assembly: GCF_026212465.1. NCBI lineage: Eukaryota > Viridiplantae > Streptophyta > Magnoliopsida > Caryophyllales > Amaranthaceae > Amaranthus > Amaranthus tricolor. The sequence continues at coordinate 33,366,828 of NC_080047.1, forward strand.
CGTCTGGGTACTCATCCAACATGAAGAGATTTGTGAGCCTAAATGGTGAGCTGAAGTTGGGAAGCATGAAATCTCACGATTGCCATGTAATGATGCAAGTGTTCTTACCAATTGCAATCCGTGGAATACTGCCAAAACATGTGAGATATGCTATTACCGAGCTATGTTCGTTCTTCAACACAATTTGTAGTAAAGTTCTTGATCCCTTTAAACTTGATGCACTTCAACTCGACGTGACTGTAACTTTATGCAAGTTTAAGATGTATTTTCCACCTTCTTTTTTTGACATAATGGTTCATCTTATTGTCCATCTTGTTCGTGAGATCAAGCTTTTGGGTCCAGTTTTTTTAAGATGGTGTTATCCTTTTGAAAGACACATGGGTGTTTTACAAAACAAGGTGAGGAATCCAGTACAACCCGAGGGGAGTATGATTCAAGGCACTGTGAGCGATGAGATTAGTAACTTTATAGCCGAGTATTTGGCCATGGCAAAGCCTATTGGAATTACCACCTCTAGACATGAAGGAAGGCTTAAGGGAAAAGGAACAATTGGCTCCAAATCGGTCACACCTCCTCGAGAAAGCCTTCTACAAGCACACTTGTATGTGTTGCATCATATTCCGGAAGTTCATCCTTTTTTGAGTGAGCATTTTGATATATTGCGCGCAAAACATCCTTCTAAAGGGGATAGGGCATTGATGCAGTTGCATAATAAGACGTTTATTAATTGGTTTCATAATCGAGTAATATGCGAAGAACTCAAGGGTGTATCCGAAATTGTTAAGTGGTTAGCTTTTGGTCCTCGTGATGATGTCAACAAATATGAGGGTTACGATGTCTATGGCTTCACATTTTGGACTGAGGGTCAAGGCAAGAAGTCATCGTATCTACAGAATAGTGGGGTTTCTATTTTGGCGTCATCTACATTTTACGCGAGTGGAAGGATCAAGCGCCGGTTGATACTAAATTGGTATACTACGGGCGGGTACATGAAATATGGGAGCTTGACTACTCTACTTTCAATATTGGTCTTTTCAAATGTAAGTGGGTAGATAATAATCGACGATGCATTAAAAATGACGACCCTTGTGGATTTACTCTTGTAGACTTAGCTCGTTTGCGTGATAGTGAGGAGCCATTCATACTAGCTACACAAGCCAAGCAAGTATTCTACATTGTCGACCCGTCTGATAAAAAATGGTCTATTGTTGTACCGGGAAAAAGAAGTATCCTTCGTATAGGTGATGTTGAGGATGAGGAAGAATATTTTGAAGACTCCCCTTCCTTTATCTATCCAAAATCAGTGGATCAAGATGATGTAGATGATGTAGATGTTGGTTATATGCGTGTAGATCACACGGAAGGAATACATTTGAATTAAGTGATCCACAAGGTATGAATTTAAAGCTTTTTAAAGTTTTTTTGGCACTTGGTTTGTTTTGCATGAAACATTGCACATAACACTATTTGTTATATATTATTGTGTTGAACGTATTAGAATTGTTTGTCATATTCTTAATATTACTTAGCTTATGTTCTAATATATTTCTATTCATACTCTTTCAGGTACTGATATACAATGCATTTATACAGAGACGAAATTGTCCCCAAGATTGAGACCTCGGATAATGAGCATCGTAGTAATGACAGCGAAGAAGACCAAATTGTGAGATACGAGCGTATGGCTGAAGACGCTCAACCGATTGACTATGATTTTGAAACTGAAGACGCCCCACCAATGGATGCTCTCACCACTACCAGTAAGAAAAGAAAAGGGCGAGGTCCTACAAAAAACCTCAATTGTTTTAGAGAGCCCGTTTGTAATTATTGGCCCTAGTGACATCGGGCAATTTTTGAGAGGAGAGATGCTGAACGTAGCTCTTTTCCATGTCTACATGAGGTGATGTTCATTATCTTACAAGTTAGGCATTGTTGTTTAATTTTTTTAATGACCGAATTACTAACAAAAATCTCTTATTTGTGAGTTTAGTGCGGCTTACGAGGAGCTAAATTCTTGCGAACCTCCAATAAAAATTGGATGGTTTTGTCCGGAGTCGATTTCGGGTAGTAAATGTAGAAATGATCCAGATCAGGTCAGAGCATACATTGAGACTGCTTTGACTAATTCCCTTGCATCTAAACACACATTCATTCTGACTCCATATTGGGAAGAGTAAGTTTTATTATTGAAATTGAACTTATCTTTTGATTTTTAATGTCACTTAATCTCTAATTTGTTGATTTTAAATTTGCGTTTGTAGTTTGCATTGGATACTTTTGATCATTTGTCCTTTAACGAACACTGTGCACGTCTTCGACTCATTACAAAAACCTCAAAGCCCACCTCGCAACACAAGATTCAAAGCGTTGTTGAATGCGTACGTAATATTAATTATTTTACCAATTTGATTTAATTAAGTGTTATATATATATATATATATATATATATAAATAGTATTACTTTTCCCATGCGTTTCAGCGCAATGAAAAGAGTGCGTGGACAAATGGGATCTACATCCAGAGCCACATTTCCAAAATGGATAGCAAGAAAGGTACACAAATTCGATTTTATGCGTTTTTAAACGTTTTTGTCAATTTCGCGCGTAAAGTAGGTCAAAATTGGTTTGTTATGCACGAAACTTTGCACACAAGACTATTTGGCATATATTATTGTGTTGAAATGGTTAGAATTGAAAATAATAGTCATATGCTAGAAATTAGGTGTTAAGTTGCGATTTTAAGGGTTTTTAAGCGTTTTTGTCAATTTCGCGCGTAAAGTAGGTCAAACTTGGTTTGTTATGCACGAAACTTGGCACAAAAAACTATTTGTGTTGAAATGGTTAAAATTGAAAATAATAGTCATATGCTAGAAATTAGAAGTTAAGTTGCGATTTTATGGGTTTTAAAGCGTTTATTTCAATTTCGCGCGTAAAGTACTTAAACTTGGTTTTGATGCGAAACCGGGGTTGACTAAGGCCTTGGTTTTGCAAGGATTAATGTTGTGCGTAAGCTTTGATTAATGACATAGTCAAAAACTACAAATGATCATGAAAAGAACACGAAACAACCACAAACACTTAAAAAAAATTCTGATCTAACAAACTGTCGAGCAGCCCTCCTTCAGCTCAGCTTCTAGGAGTCCACGGGGAATGTTAGAATGGTTTTAGGACCTTGATAGCTAGATCCAAGTACCAAGATTCCATTTCCACTTTAGCCTAGGTCCTGGATGCATAGGTTTGGTCTCCACGTGTCCTGCAAGGTGGTCTGGTCACTAGTTTGCTGCTGTGTCAATTTCGTGCGTAAAGTAGGTCAAACATGGTTTGTTATGCACGAAACTTGGCAAACAACACTATTTGGAATATATTATTGTGTTGAAATGGTTAGAATTGATAATAATAGTCATATGCTAGAAATTAGAAGTTAAGTTGCGATTTTAAGGGTTTTTAAGCATTTTTGTCAATTTCGCGCGTAAAGTAGCTCAAACTTTGTTTGTTATGCACGAAACTTGGCACACAACACTATTTGGCATATATTATTGTGTTGAAATGGTTAGAATTGCAAATAATAGTCATATGCTAGAAATTAGAAGTTAAGTTGCGATTTTATGGGTTTTTTAGCGTTTTTGTCAATTTCGCGCGTAAAGTAGCTCAAACTTTGTTTGTTTTGGACGAAACTTGGCACACAACACTATTTGGTATATATTATTGTGTAGAAGTTGTTAGAATTGAAAATCATAGTCATATTCTAGAATTTACGTGTTAAGTTGCGATTTTATGCGTTTTTAACCGTTTTTGACACTAACATCTATTTTCTCTTAGTGCTTTCAACAACCTTCTTCTTCCGTTGACTGCGGCTACTACGCGCTGAAGTATATGGACGATATTATAAATACCGTGATGGACTTTGGAGTCGAAAATATAGATGCCGTAAGTATTTGTTACGTTCTTAATTAAATATATTATTGTTAAAATCTATTATGTTTATTTCTATATATTAATCTTTTATTTTAATATTATATATAGGTTTTAAACGACATTCCGAGGGAAACACGCCCTTTGAGAAGTGAAGAGATGCGCGAATTAAAAGACAAGATTGTCGCGTATCTTGCTAATATTTGTCCTTGATAAATTGTAATTAGTATAGATTATTTTTTATACTTTAATGTATATTATATATATATATATATATATATATATATATATATATATATATATATATATATATATATATATGTACGTACATAATATTATATTATATATACGAGCGAGAGTTTATTATTACAAAGAGATTAATGTTGATTATCTGTGATTATCATTGGATTAATCACTGTTATTACATTGTATTATTATTGCATTATTATAAGAATAAAACGGAAATAGAAAAAAAAAAGAGAGCTATTTGCTGCGGTTTTTTCCCTTGAGCGCAGCAAATAACCCTCATTATTTGCTGCGGTTTTTGCCCATGACCGCAGCAAATAACCCTCATTATTTGCTGTGGTTTTTGCCCATGACCGCAGCAAATAATCCCTTTATTTGCTGCGGTTTTGAACCGCAGCATTTAAAGTAGGACATTTGCTGCTATCACTATTTCTGGGGGCCAAAACCGCAGCAAATAATGGCAAAAAAAAACCGCAGCAAAAGAGGTTTTTTCCACTAGTGAATTAGATTTACTCCTTTTTTGCTGGTGTTAGGATTTCTTAGTCACCCTACGCTATCAATTAGGGGTGGGACCTCCCGCCTAGTACCTAGGTGTGGTGGAGCAATTATGAAACCACCACCCCCCAATTGTTTTGAAGGCTATAAATAAAGAAGAGGAAGAGGGAGCTCAACATCTCATATTTCACCCTTCATTTTGAGTAACTTTTATTTATTCTTAATAGCTTAGCTTTCATTTCAATTAAGAATTAATGTTTAGCATAATTTCTCTTTCAATTCGATTAACATCTTTCGATCTCCAATTACAATCTTAATTTCAATCCTCTATTGTAACATTTTCCAATTTGGATTCTTCAACCATTGGTGTATTCTTATTGAAGCTTTTGGAAGGTATTACTTTGAATCATCAACAATCATCTTGTTCATCTTTAGATTGAACCTATGAGATTAGGTAGTTAAGTATTTTTTAGGAAGTTTTTTTTGCTCTAGAGAAAACATTAGTATTTATGATACGTTCTTCCCCATAACAAGACATTCATGACATTAGGTTAAAATTTAGTAAACACTACTTTGGTGAGAAAGCCTAGCCTATGCCTCCTTAGCTTATTCATCATTTTATCCTTGCTTTAGTTCATTGCATTCTTATTTAATTTTATGCTTCATTTTCATTAAGTATTTTTAATTGCTTATTTTAATTATTTCTATCACCAAACATCGTTTTATACGCTTTTGAACATACTAATCGATCGAGAAACTATTGACTTAACACCTACTCCCTATGGATTCGTCCCGCACTTGCCGTCGTACTAAGCTATTCCATGCACTTGCGGTATTATTAAAGGACGTAGAGTCCCGATCAATTTTTTGGCGTATCATTTTGGATGCGTACGAGTGTTCGAGGCTATACAAGGAAAAAACCAAGCGATGGCATGACAAAGGTCTTATCAGAAGGAACTTTGAGGTTGGACAATTGGTGTTACTACTCCCGTTTGAGGTTATTTCCAGGAAAACTGAAGTCACGTTGGACGAGTCCATTTAAGATCACAAGGGTATTTCCCTATGGTCCCATTAAGTTGTCAAATGCGAAAGGGGAAACATTCAAGGTGAATGGTCAACGTGTCAAACACTATCGCGCAGGTGACCCTTTAGCGGGGCCAGTGGTAATGCCGCTTGAGCCTCCATGTGTTCAGAATGAATAATGCGCAACAGTAAAGCAAATTACCTTAAACAAGCGCTTGTTGGGAGGCAACCCAACTTTGGTATGTTTTTATGTATATTCACTTTTATTTCTTGTTTTTGTTTTCATTTATGTATCATATTTTATATAGTATGCTTGTACTAAGTTGATGGATGCAGGATTTGATAGTTGAGTTGTTCATGGTATGCATAAAACTGAGAAATCTGCAGAACTGGTGCTGCAGGGTCGAGCAGAAGGGTGTTTTAAATATATCATTGCACTGTAGGCGGTCTGAATGAGTTATCAGCTAAAAAAATACCCCGCTCGACTAGTCGAGTAAAGTTTGCTCGGGTCGAGCAAACAGGAGGCATCACAGTGGAAACGGGGAGTTGCCCGACCAGTCGAGTAGTCGTTCGATAGCTCACTCGACCACTCGACCAATAATGAAAGATTTTTCCAGAATACTTAGCAGAAGAATAAAATACAAGAAAATGAGAATTGTACTTCGCTCGACAGGTCGAGCGAGCGAGCTCAATCGAGCGGGGAGCAGTTTCTGTCAGAATTCGAATTTAAAACCAGATCTACACGACCCAAACTTCATTTCTGACCTTTTTCACTCGAGCAACATCACTTCCTCTCACTTTCTCTCACTAAAAACTCAAACCCTAAGCCCTAAAATTCTGCAATCCTTCTACATTCACTCATCAACAACAACATTTCACTCTTCATATTCATCATTTACATCCACATTGCTCAATTCTCACCAACATCCATCCAGCTAAGGGTTTGTAAGATTGAGGTAAAAAATTTGTTAAATTATTCAAGACTTGAGTTTTAATTTGCTTTCTACTAATTAATCTTTGCTTTTTAGTAGAGATTTTGTGTTCTTTGATTGTTGTCAGTCTCAGTTTCAGGGAATTTATCAACAAAAACAAGCTATGGTACCAAGAAGGCAAAGGAGGAAAGAGAGGTCTCCATCACCACCACAAGAACCAATAATTGAACTGGATGTGCTTAGAAACCTAGGTTTATTGGAGCATGCTATGCATTTCTTTAAAGCCATAGGCATGGGGAAACCTTATTATATTTTAGGATAGATGGAATTGAGCGGCAGCTCACTACGACTGAGCTTGTAGACTTATTTGGTGTGAATGACACGAGAGGGGGATTAGACTATGAGCAGCACTATTCCCAAATTTGGCTGTTAATATCAGGAGAACACTTGACCAACCTACATGTTGATTCAATTAGGAACGGGAACAGCAACAATAGGGGGGGTGAATTGTTGTTGTTGCAAGTTTAAGCGATTGTGCCCTGTTTTTGCGGAATTATTCAAAATAAATAAAGCTTAAACTAAGAGCAAAATAATAAGAGAGACGCACGATTTTACGTGGAAACCTTTTGGGCCTAAACAAAAGGAAAAACCACGACCACTTGGGATTTCTAACCACTTCACTATGTTTAAGGCAATTAGTTACAATTACAATAAACACCTTACTTCACTCGAAGCGAAACAACTAGGCCAACTCTTCACTCTCTAATTGCTTTACTCAAAGCAACAAACTTAGCTTTACAATAAGCTAATCCTCTCTAGCTTCACTAAAAGCTATCTAACTTCCCCCTTAGACTCACCCGAGTCTAATTACATAAACTCTCAAAAACCCTTACAAAAAGGATAGAAATTCTCTAAAATAAATCAAAGAGTTGCATCAAGAAAATATTATAAATTAATTGGCAACTTTAAGAACAAAATATTTCTTGTAAAATCCAACAAAAATGTATGAAAAACACTTAAGCACAAAACGTTGGATTACTTCACTTCTTTTTTAAAAACCGGAATTAACTTGCAATTTATAGAAAATAATATCCCTAAGAAAATGGAATAACCCAATCCATTATCCCACTATCAAGAGATCATGGGAGTAATGTGGATTAAGCAAACACACGGTTATTTCCATAAGATTTGATTAAGTCAAATCACACGTGTACATAAACAATAACCGCTGTTCCCTTAATAACCGCTGTTCCCTAAAGTAGCAGCTTCTTCAGTAGTAATTCCTGTTCCCCAAATTAATGGCTGGAACTTCATGCTATATTTTAGAAAACGGTTAATCTTAGTGGGAATGATTGCTTGCTAATTTTTAGGAATAAAAACCGGTTAGAAAGATTTGCTAAGACTAATTCAAAGTTAGTTAATTCTATTTTTAACAAATCCAGGATTTACTAAAAATAGATCCTAAAATAAAGGATCTTAACAAATAAATCGTGATTTCATTTTCTTTAACAAAAACGATTTGCCAATTAACTTTAATAAATTTTTACTGCAACAATTTAATTTAAAATACATCAACTAAAAATAATAATTAAAATATGATAACCAGAATTTTTAGTCAACGTAGTCAACCTTCAGCTCAGGAACAGTGTGCTGTCTCCAGACTTCAGTTTAGCTAGAACATCCAACTTGGGAACAGTAGATCTGCTGTCTCCATTTTACATCCCAAGCGATATGCTTTTCCTAACATCAATTGAAACCTTTTGACATGTACGTTTCCATAAGCTAAGGCATAGGTACTATCAACGATCACAATTAATCGGATATCGACCTGCGCACAATCTCTAAACATATATTTGCTAAAGTGTAGTCATCATCAAAACTCAAGAGGTCCAACACTACAAAATTTAGTTTTGAAAAAAGTCCATCACTTTGTCACCAGGATTTGGTTCATGTTCATGGCCTTCACCATCATGGCCAAATCTGAGTCCAATAAGGCCAATAGTATTGCTTTGATTATTTTAGGCTCATTCCTCCGCCTTGAATGGGGTTTCACCTTTAACTTAGCTAGGCTTCTAGTCCACACATTCCGCCATACGATTATTTAAATAATGTTCGTACACCAATACAGTTTGGCGGAATCATCACCCAAATTGCTATGCATTTTGGTTGGAGTAGGGAATGGGTACTATCTAGAGAGACCACCACCATCAGCATGACCCACTTAGTTCAATCTAAGTGGCTAGAGCTTACTAATGGTCAAACATGGTGGAAAATTTATGACCAACAAATCGATATCCCTCTCCCCACCCAAGCTCTCCCCGATTTAATCCCAAACCGTCCCACCTATCTCTTTAGACCAGAAAGGCGACCACTTGACCCTCTAGCAGTGGAAAGGCCACTAGCACAAGCTTTCCACAATCAGTACTTCCATCGAAGATGAGGTGGCTCTTCTTCCACAAACGAGGAATGTCGCCCCTCACCTGCATTTGAGCAAGGAGGCCCATCCTCTGCCTACGAGTTTGGTGGTACCTCTCATGCAGCACCTCCAACCCCACCATCACCCCACCATACCGTCCTTGATCCCGTCCTAACCTCCCTACAGCGTTTACATCTACGTTTGGACGGCTTTGATCAGCGGTTTGACCGGATAGAGGCGCAGTAGAGCTGGTTCGACCAATTCATGGTCGATTACCAATGTAGCCAATATCCTATATATGACCACCATTACCGGCAGGGCATATCGTCCCGGATCACGTGCACCCATCGTGGTACACACTGCCACCAGGTGATTTTGGTTAAGTTTATGGTTTTGGGGGGTGCTAATATGTCTTTTTGTCCAGGGGCACGGGAAGAGGGAGATGATGATGATGATGGTGATTATGAGGGAGATGATGATGATGATGATGATGATGATGAGGGAGATGAGAGTGATGACTGGAGTCCTCGCGCCTTCTCTATAGCCTTTTTGTCGCATTGCGAATATTGCTTAGTTCGGCTTGAGGGAAGTGTTGTGTTTATGGTCTCCTTAGGTTCTTCTTGTGTTTATATGCATGCTTTCAATGATTTTCTTTTTGTCTTATTGCTTTTGTAATTTAGCTTATTATTTTCTTAATTTGATTGTGTTTTCAATGCCTTGAATCACATTCATGCATATTTTTTATCTTTAATAGCTGACTTGTATTTATTTTGGGCCATATTCTTAAATTATATATGATACCTTGGTAAGTTTAGATTATTTCTTATAAATTTTTGATTTGCAATCCTATGAACCTTAGGTTTTCAAAATAATAGTTGAGCATTGGTTTGGTTGGTGGCATCGCCTTTGGGCATTTATGGACATATTTTAAATCCATGAGTCATGATTAAGCCTCCTCCGCACATATTACTTGTCTACTTATGAGATTGTGATTTGTAGCGCACAAGGCATGACTTGAGGACTTGGACTTAATGTGAATCTAGTTGTTTGTGTTAGACTATGCCTATTTCTTCCCTTCTTACCTTTACCACTATTTCTTTCATTAGTAATGATCCATCTTTACTTGTACATACCTTTGAGCATACTAGTTAAGCTTATACTATGCATAATTTGATCATAATTTTGGCATTTCCTATTATCATTATCTTCTACATCCTTTTATATATTCTTGAATCTTGTGTTATTTTGCAATATAAACTATATTTTTGAGATTATGAAAGTTCTTAATAATTAAATTGAATTTCTATATGAATCAATACACTTCCTATATATATACATTTTGATTTCAAATTGCTTAAAAAAATTTTAAAAAAAAGAAGAGAAAAAGAAAGAAAGAAAGAATCAATGATGATTAGAAGAAAGCTTTTTATTGTAAAAATACCAAACTTTCCTCTTGATCATATGCTAGCTAGTCATGCTATCACATTACCCTTTCCATAAATCTCATTTCCATCACATTACACCCTCTTTTCCATCTTTTCATTACTTAACCCTTATTTTAAGAAAGCTTCCCATTTCACCATTCTTGAATAGTCTACCAACCTCCTTGTGAAGCATAAAAGCCTTTGAGACCTCGAGTACCGACGTGCAAAACTTTGACACATCTCCGTTAGCGACTCACATCCTTCTTCTTTGAGCCAAAGGATGAGAGAATAAGTATAACTCCAAGAAGTTATTGAGCGAATTACCTTTTTCATCCTTGGCCACATACCCAAAAAAGTGAGGTTCATTTAATGTCCATTGTGATTGGTTTGAAAGTCTTAAACTCGGTATGGTGAGGTCATTGCTTGACAACTTGTTTTGAAAATGATTTGTAGAACAGGAACACACTTCAAACTTTCAGAATCAATAATCATAGCTTGCTAATCTATCATACATCTTTTGACAAATTGTGGCTTGTGCGTTCATGATCATAGCTGTTGCTAGATCATTCATGTGCATCTATGATGGTGCTCTATCCTTTCTCTTTATGATAATACAATGCTTGCTTGAGGACAAGTAAGGTTCTAGCTTGGGGAGTTTGTTGGCTACATTTTATGTTTATGTTTACTCCTATAAGTAGCTTGTTTAGCGTGAGGAAAATATATGTCACATCATTGTTTTATTGGATTTTACACTTGTTCTGTTGCTTTGGTGTTTTATTTCATTTCAGGATCTAATCATCAAAACCGAGCACAAACAAGCCCCTTTTTGTTTCATACATTGCTCATCTAAACTCCGAAGGCTCAAAGAAGTGAAACATCATGAGCCAAGCCACAAGAATAAGTCAAAAGAAGCTAAAGTAGACCCACTCAACCAGAATTAGCTTGAACCAAGGTAGCTCGAGTAGTTTAGGAGCTAAGTATCTCATTTCTGAAGGTCGCTCGACCAGTCGAGCAAGCTGTAGTCATTCTTCCAGTTGCTTCTGATCATTAGCAAGATTCAATTCAGGGGAGGACATCCGCTCAATCAGGTCGAGCGATATGGCTCGGGTCAAGCGGAGCTGATTTTCACATCCTGACCAATTTTTAAAGTTTCTAATAATGTACTTAATGGTGGCTCGACTGGTCAAGCAGGCTACGCACTGGTCGAGCGAGATGGGCAGCAGGAGCTTTTGCGATCTTTTTAAATATCATTCGAGGTCCAATCATATTTACTCCTGTTTTGCTGCTACCAAGACTGCTTAGCCACCCTACCCTATCAATTAGGGGTGGCACCTTCCTACTACAACCTAGGGGTGGTGGAGCATTCATTAAACAACCCCCCCCCCCCCCCCCCCCCCCCCCCCCCCCTACTTGTTTTGAAGGCTATAAATAGAGAAGAGGAAGAGGGAGATCAACATCTCAGATTTCACCCTTCATTTTGAGTAACTATTATGTATTCTTCATAGCTTAGCTTTCATTTCAATTAAGAATTAGTGTTTAGCATAATTTTTCTTTCAATTCGATCAAGAACTTTCGATCCCTAATTACAATCTTAATTTCAATCCTCTATTGTAACAAAATTTGGATACTTCAACCATTGGTTTATTATTATTGAAGCTTTTGGAAGGTATTACTTTGTATCATCAACAATCATTTTGTTCATCTTTAGATTGAACCTAAAAGAGTAATTTCTGTCTTTTTCTTATTATTGTTTTCAATTCATGTCACCTAATTATCTTGGATTAATTGCTTTTAGCTTCATATATTCATGCTTATAGTTCTTCAACTTATATTGCATTCATCTTTTTAGAAGTACTCTAGTTTAATTCATTCTTCTATGGTTCTTATCTTGTTTGTAATTTACAATCTCAATATGTGTATGAGTGAGTAGTTTAATTTGGCTTAGGCTAGGCATTATCCCCATGTATGTAGTTTAAATTGCATTCTTTACCTTTGGCTTGGTTGTGTTGTTTATGATTTAAGATGGATTTTTCTATCATGTGTAGTGTCGTTGAATTGAGGGCGAGAGTCGATTTTTAACGATAATCTATGCTTAAAAATTAAGTCATCTCTATGAGAATAGGTAAATGCTTTGATTGAAAATGTTGATTGTGTACTTCATGTCTTAAATTATGCTTAGCTCCATGAGAATAAGTAGTTGTGTATGTTTTAGGAAGTTTTATTGCTCGAGAGAGAACTTTAGTATTTACGATACGTTCTTCCACATAACAAGATGATAGTGCAAACTTTAATAATTGCAAGCGCACGGTTGACGTGTAGCTGTGGGTCGAACACAAGGAGGCGAGTTAATCTAATCGGTTGTTTAATGACTACAAGATAGGGATCAAACAATAGATATGGGTTGAGAACTAATACTATAATGCAAATAAACTAATGCAAAAACAAAAACGATATGGGGATAACAATGATATGACAAACTCTAGGGCATCGAGCGTCGCCTAATTCTAACATGGGAGTCAATCACACTCATGATTGTATCAAATTGAGTCATCGACATAATTAAACGTGATCTAATTAATCTCAAGCTTCCGCTATATTGATTAATATCGATTTAAGACCAAACTAGTGTTAATCCTCAAACTTCCGTTCTATTGGTTAAACTAGAAGGAATTTAACTTAAATATATCTCAATCCTAAATTAATCCTAATCTCAAACTTCCATTTTGTTGAAAAGGTTAATAAAGAAGAGATTCATTAAGCGTAGGTTCAATTATAAACTCAAACCACACACAATCAATCGATAAAATATTATCTAATGCTTTGAATTAGGGATTATGCCCTAAACCTAGATAAGAAAAATACTCACTATGCATAATAACGAAGAACATATAGCAAATGATAGACAACATTGAATAATGAAATAATAAACAAGAAAACTTACAAATCTTGAGAAGAACGTAATTGTAAATTGCAAGGAATTGAAGAGTAACAATGATGCTCCACAACGAATCTCCATTAAAAAGTAACTAAAAACTAGAGAGAACTTCCCAAATTAACTAAGAAAAACTAAAAGTAAAATTGAATGTCATGATAAGAGTAAACGCCACTTTAAATAGTGGTTCCAAAAATTAGGGAAAACCGCCAGACAGGGTGCACAGCCGAGTCGGCTGTGGTGAATGCTCAGCAGAAAGCCGAATCGACTTTTGATGAAATAAAAACACTGATTTTCCAGAAACAAGCCGACTCGGCTGCAACTTTTTTTCCACAAAAGCCGAGTCAGCGTTTTATGCTGAAAAATTGCAGCAAATTCAAATGGTCTCCATTTCTTGTTCGGTTGTCGGAATTGGACATACAATATACCGTTGAAAAGCTCTTGAAGTCTAGTTTCAAATGCCGCAAACCTTACATTAATGCGATCTTTATATTAAAATTTATGACCAAAAGAGTGAGCATTTCACAAATTTCACTTCAAAACTTTTGCATTTTAAACACTTTTCAACTCTTTTGCCCATCTTCATTGTAAAACATCTTCAAACGAGAAATAATCTCCTTAGTAAACTCCGTCATCATTAAAATCATAAGAATTATGCTTAAAATGATCTAAACCGCTCAAAATCAACATGAATAACTAAAATGAGTAAAGTAACATAAATCTTCAAAATAAGCTTGAAATTACTAACATTAATCATCATTAAGGAGTATAAAATGATATGAATAAGTGCAAATAATTGCACTTATCAATTTCCCTTATGCTTAACCTTTGCTCGTCCTCGAGAAAATCAAGGTGAAAACATATGAAGATCAAGGTTAAGGCACGGTTTCCAAGTCCTAAGCTACTTCTTATGCTCCATTTCCTAAACTTCGCTAGTTCCCTGTGTCCGCCAAGGGTTCAAACACATTAGTCTCTTATCCCCTTCGCTTGGCTAACACAACACAGCACAATAAGAATATAAATAATAAATACCGAAAAAACCTTATACTTCAACCTCCTTATGAATCCTAAAGAATATGAGAAAAGAAAAATTCTACCCTTATCCCTCCAATGGTGACCTACCCAAATACCTACCTTATAGCTCCGACTTCTTATGTCGCCTGCTCCAAGAACAAAATGATAATGTTTAACTCTCTCTTTTTCTCTCATTTTTCCTAGGAACTCATATTTGGGTTTTTGTCTTAGCCACTCATTATTTTTTTCTCGATTCTCCCTTGCTTACCCACTCAATGCCGCTCTTTTGCCTAGGTTGACCTTTTGGATTTTTGACCTAGCTGGGCTTTTTCTCTTATTAAGCTATTTTTTTCTTTTTCCCTTTTTCGATGAAGAACATAGTACAAATTCAGCTATAATGAAATTGGCATTACAATGCATACGCAAGCTAAATCTATACAAAAAATGTGGAATAGAAAACATGAACAAGCAAGCAATAGGTTCCCCCATGCTTGCTTTTCATGGTGGGTAGCAATAGGGTGTTCAGCAACCTTTATAAGCATAGGGTCTTTAGTAACCCTGGATATCACAATTAAGGCACAAAAATGTAAGAGCGCCGCCTACCTAACAACTCCAATGTTGAACCGGGATAGCACCATCGGTTACAACATTACCTCGGTTCCTAACAACTCCAATGTTGAAACATCGGTTCTACTTATAACTCCCAAAAATAAGAGGCTTCCTATCTTAATCTTCCTTCCCCTCACAAGATAATCTCACATGTAATCCCATCAAAATCCCAAACCCCTTAACGACCTCAAACCCATCCCAACACATAAATCCATCATCACAACTA
>NC_080047.1:33387055-33389555 GCF_026212465.1 Amaranthus tricolor
TATAGTGTTCATATCCTTAGGGAGCACATACTTCGACGTGGGTTTTGGACTCAATATCATGTTTGGGTTTGGCATGGTGAGGAGGGAGTTTACAAAGACAAAAGTGTTGTTAAGGACGTCAATAATGTGGCTGATGTCAATGAGGATGTAGTAAATCATGTTAATGGGTATGAGACAGATGAAGAGAATGTCGATGAGGATGTGGATCGTGTTAATGAGATGATGGAGGGAGTCAAGGATGAGTTAGGAAAACGTCCTCGTATTTTTGACTTGTTGATAGAGGCTTCTCAAAAGCCTTTGTACCCTGGATGTACAAAGTTGCGATTTTGAGGTTTTTTAAGCTTTTTTGGCACTTTAACATACAACAATATTTTGTTAGAATTGAATTTACGTTCCTATTTTCTAATATATTTCTATTCATACTCTTTCAGGTATTGATATACAATGCATCTTCTCAGAGATGAAATTGTCCCCGAGATTGAGACCTCGGATAATGAGCATCATAATTATGACACTGAAGAGGACCAAATTGTTAGATACGAGCGTATGGCTAAAGACGCTCCACCATTTAACAATGATTATGACACTGAAGACGTCTCACCAATGGATGCTCCCACTAGCACTAAGAAAAGAAAACGGCGAAGTCCTACGAAAAACCTCAAAGTCACAGAACCCATGAATTTGGAATACAATGCATTGGGTCAACCCTGCGGAAAATGGCGTAGGCAATATGGAAAACAAGTAGGCCTATGTATCCGCAAGAATTCCATATTGTACGCATGGAACGAGGTTCCAAAGGGTTTGAAAAACTCTCTATGGAATGATACTTAAGCAACTTTACTATTTTTATTCATTTAGTTTCATTTTAAAATTAATTTAATTAACACTAATAAATATAATTTTTTTTGTAGAATCTTTTTCACATCGAGAGCGATGAGGAGAAAAAGAATGTGTTTCTTTCAGTTGTTGCTGAAATATTCAGAGATTTCAAATCCAAGCTAGTTATTGCCTGAATCACGAAGAAGCGTGCCCGTACAACCAAAAAGGTCAAAACGGGAAACGAAGGTGGAAAGCAAGCACCTTTGAAGATGCCCTACGAAATATGGGGTCACATATCAAAGAAGGAATAGGAGACTTTTGTTGCCAAAAGAACAACTCCCATTGAAGTTGTAAATATTCCATATTATATTTTAGCTTTTTATTTGAATTTCCTTCTTTTGATTCAATCATTAAACTAATATATGACATTTGATTTCTATTGATTAATTTGGAAAAGCATGGTAAAGCTTCTGAATCAGCAAGCAAAAGGAAGTTTTACCATCGCTTGGGCCCAAAAACGTATGATGAGGTTCGAAAAAAGTGGGTAGATGCGGGTTTATACCCCAATCAAAGTCCAGCCAGGCCCTCATCTACGACTACCTCTGCATCCGTGAATACTCCTGCTGGAGATCGGGTGCGAGATTGGTATTGCGGGCTTCATTCCCGAGATGAAAGTGGTAAATTTACCATTAATGATCCGGGAACGAAGAAGGTTGCTGATGCTGTGTTGAGTTTTGAAATTATTAAGTATATTCTTGATTTGTTTTGTATTTTTTGGCTTTGATTTACTTATACTAATTGCTATATATGTCACTTTTTATTTGAACAGATGGGCTGGAAGGAAAAAGAAGCTACGGGGGCGTTCACCCCAAGAGACAATGTTGATGCATTGCATATGGTCTTAGGGAAAGACCATAGAGGGCGGGTATTCGGAAAAAGATGCGTCCATGTGGGGTTAAAGAAGGCATTCGGCAAAAAGTGTGTTGCTACTCAATCCCGAACAATGCCACCCGATAAAGTAGCAACCCTCCGAGCAAAAATTACGAAGGACGTTCTCGCCAAAATTGCACTCGTGCTGCAGAAGATGGGAGTACCCACTGTTGACTTGGCAAACCTGATTGTCGAGGATCAGCAAAGTCAACATGGGGATCCTAACGCTTCGGTCGATCCAACACCCGAGCCCATTACCCCCGTAACACCCCAGCCCATTACTACCCCTGAAGGGCAAAATCCCACACCAGAGACCCTGAACTCCGTTGCTCAAAATCCGGAGCCAACTCCCGAGCCAGTGGTACAAGTACATAGTTTTTAAATATATACGCACTTATTAATTTAAATTGCAACGTGTTTTAATATTTTATTATGATGTTTATTATACTAAACGACATAATTTTCAGGAGGCGACTCCTTGTTCTCTTTTGCTGCCTCAGTTAGGTGTTGCTGGTGATGGCGACTTAACTGAAGTTGCATATGGTGTGGCACAACCAACCAAAGAGGGCCAAACAGTGCATTCGATGTCTATTACATGTGGCCGCATTAGTGTGACCGTGGAAACTATTCAAAAGGGGTTTGAAGATTTCTCACTCCCCGTTTCAATGCCAGAATGGAGCTTTAAGAAACTATCAGACGCCCTAGGTAGTTTCGTCACATGCCCATATGCTTGGGTCCGATTCACTACCAT
>NC_080047.1:33394555-33397692 GCF_026212465.1 Amaranthus tricolor
CTAATTCATGTATTAACATCCCTTCACCATTTAACTTGAGGTGCAAATTTTGCAGGCATTTAGCACCTATTTTCATATTGGGGCCCATTGGGAACTCCAACCCTTCCAACGGGACATCAAATTTTCTAAAAATCCAAGTCAGCAACCCTCCATATCCAACAAAATTCTTCCTTTCAATACAATCGGACAAATGAGAAATCATCAAAGATGGAAAATTTATCTTTATATGATTAGCCATGCAATAGATCAATGTAGCATCACGTAAACTTACTTCACTTCGTTTGGAGTTTCTTGGCAAAATAAATCTACGTGCAATATTGTACAGTAATTTATGCAGAGGATTCAAAATGTTATGGCTAATTTTCCCTTTTCTTTCAACTCCTAAAAATTTTAAAATCGTTTTTTCATTTATCTCAGAAAATACTATTTTTGAACCAACACAGTAAGTATCAAACCCAACATTTGGAACATTGAACCATTCCCCTAGCAATGCACTGTTAAATTCTATTTTAATGTTCTTGACAGTACTAGAACATACTCCACAATCATTTGAGAAATTTGAAATAAATTCTCGCATAATATTTGGAAAAATGGAATTGCAACTAAACTTTGACATCAAAACTTCCCATTCTTGATATTGCAGAATGTCATGCAGTTGAGGGAAATGGACAGAGTCATACCAGTATTTGTCTAGTCCAAAACCAACAGACATTTCCTTTGATATTTCTTCAGCACTATTGGGGTCACTTTGCTTCGAACATTTGACTACTTTGGAAGATGAACCACCTTTTGGTGATGAGATCTTGCGTTTGGTACCGGTAGGTTCAGTAGATTGTTTGGGTGATTCTTGTGTGGTTTCTGCGGTTGTGGGTGGTGCGGCATCCAGTAATGGTGGAGGAAGAACTACTCTCAGTGGTTTGGGCTGGTTTTGTGTATGGGATTTGGGAGTTTTCTTGCTGGATTTAGAGGATTTTAGGGTTTTCATTTTTGAATTTTGAAACACTTGAGAGAGAGGAGAAGGACGGTTTCTTGAAGAAGAGTGTTTATGCGTGTTATGACGTAAAGGGAAGGCTTTTAAATGATTGAAATGACGGTTGCCTTAAGTCCCATATCTTTATTGCCATTTTCATTACTTGAGAGAAGATAACCGTTTCCCATTTTATTGATTTATGTTGACTATTTATTATAAAGATATGGAATATGAATTAAAAAAAATGAAAACAAAATAAGATAATATTAAGTTATAAAAATTATGAATTATGATATTATGAAATATTATATGAAGAAAATAAAGAACATACTGCTTTGGTCTGATCAAATTAACAATATGCAGACGAGAAGACATTCATAGTACAAACTTTATTAAGTGTTTACCTGATCCATTCAATAATTGATACTTAATCAAGATATTGAGGTTGATTCCTGACTTTTTCATTCTCATGATGCTTTAATGGGAAATATATGCAACTAACTTCAGTGGAGCTTGATCATACCAAGTTCCAATCTCATCTTTTCATATTGTTCCCTTGGAAGTGGTTTGGTCAGAATATCTGCAACTTGTTCATTAGTGTTAACATGCTTTACGACAATATTTTTATTTTCAACATTATCTTTAAGAAAATGATGCCATATGTGGATGTGTTTTACTCGTGAATGATGCACTAGATCTTTAGAGTTACATATGGCACTGGTATTATCACAATAAATAGGAACACATTCAATTTTAATACCAAAATCTCTTAGCTGCTGTTTTATCCAAAGTATTTGAGAACAGCAAGATGCTGCTGCTACGTATTCAGCTTCTGCAGTAGATAATGCAACAGTGTTTTGTTTCTTGGAACTCCATGAAACTAAACATGAGCCAAGAAATTGTACCATACCTGATGTACTTTTTCTATTAACTAGATCACCTGCATAATCTGCATCACTAAAACCTTTTAAATCATAGACATCACTTTTAGGATAAAATAGGGACAAGTCGTCTGTTCCCTTCAAATATCTCAAAATCCGTTTTACTGCTGTGAGATGTGATTCTTTGGTATTGGACTGAAATCTAGCACATAAACCAACACTAAAAGCAATATCAGGTCTACTTACAGTTACATATAATAAAGAGTCAATCATGCCTCTATACATAGTTTGATCTATATTTGTTCCATTTGGGTCTTCATCTAATCTAATATTTGTAGCCATGGGTGTGTTGTTGGTTTTAGCGTTGTTTAATCCGTACTTTTTAAGAAGTTCTTTTATGTATTTTTGTTGATGAATAAAGATACCATTTTCAGTTTGTTTAATTTGCAGACCAAGAAAGAAATTTAATTCTCCCATCATGCTCATTTCAAATTCTGTGCCCATAAGGAAAAATTCTTGACATAACAAATCATTAGTTGCACCGAAAATAATATCATCAACATAAATTTGAACAACTAAAATATCATAACCTTTATTCTTAAAGAATAAGGTTTTGTCAAATTTTCCTCTAACAAAGTTATTTTGAATCAAAAACTTTGATAGTCTTTCATACCATTGCCTAGGAGCTTGCTTCAAGCCATATAAGGCTTTGTCAAGCTTGTAGACATGATCAGGACAAGAGGTACTCTCAAAACCTGGGGGTTGTTCAACAAAAACTTCTTCATCAAGATAGCCATTCAAAAAAGCACATTTCACATCCATTTGATATAATTTAAAGTTCATGAATGCAGCAAAGGAAATTAAGATTCTAATAGCCTCAAACCTTGCTACCGGAGCAAAAGTCTCGGTGTAATCAATACCTTCTTGTTGATTGTACCCTTTGACCACGAGTCTTGCTTTGTTTCTCACAATTATTCCATGCTCATCTAGCTTATTCCGAAATACCCATTTTAAACCAATTACTTTCTTGTGTTTTGGTTTGGGTTCCATGTGCCATACTTTATTTCTTTCAAACTCGTTCAATTCATCTTGCATGGCTACTACCCATTCGGAATCCTTTAGGGCTTCCTCGTGATTTTTTGGTTCAAGTGATGATAGAAATGCAAAGTGTGCACAAAAGTTTCTCATTTGGGATCTTGTTTGAGTTCCTTTATTTATATCACTTATAATCAAATCAAGAGGATGATAACTTTGATATTTCCAAGGTTTAGGCACAAATTCTCTTG
>NC_080047.1:33397792-33445292 GCF_026212465.1 Amaranthus tricolor
TTAGTATTAAATAAAAAAAAAGCAAAAAAAAAAATAGATAAATGTTGCAGGCCCCTTAAAACCACAGCATATAGTCATACACTATATGTTGCAGTTTTAAGGAGGCTCGCAGCATATAGTGTTTGACTATATGTTGCGGTTTTTGGGATCCCCGCAGCATATAGTGCATTTTTCTGCTACGATTTTAAACCGCAGAATTTAAAATAGGCCATCTGCTGCTATCACTAATGCTTGGGGCCAAAACCGCAGCATATTATGGCCAAAAAACTGTAGCAATTAAGGTTTTTTCCACTAGTGTATATATACCAGCGGGCTTGAACTTGAGCCAGGATTTGGCCTTATCCTTCAAACTGAAGGGAAAATGCCGCATACGTATCGCCTCCATGGACAAGTCCTTGGCGGTAATGGTGTCACACTTTTCAGTGAAGTCTGCGATATGGTCATGGGGACTTTCACTAGCGTGACCTCCGAATTAGTTCCTCTCAATCATTTGGATGAGGTGAGGCTTCAATTCAAAGTTTTCTGTACCGAAATCAGGTTTAACGATACATGGAATAGAAGTTTGGGTGAGCGTGGGCGCACCCATTTGGCCAAAGGATTGGTTAGCATTGTTGGCCATTTGGTCTTGTTGTCGCCTTAACCGCCTTAGGCGTTCGACGTTCAGTCTAGGGGCAGTAGCTTCGATCTCTGGGTCGTATTGCTCTACAGATCGAGCTCTTCTATGCATTCAAAGAACTCAAACACAAAGGGGTCTAGGATAGGGGACAACAAGCAAGTATCAAGTTGATCAATCAACAAAACAAAGGAATTATGCGTCGCCTCCCCGGCAACGGCGCCAAAAACTTGACAGTGCAAATTTTAATAACCGCAAGCGCACGGTTGACGTGTAGCTACGGGTCGAACACAAGGAGGCAAGTTAATCTAATCGGTTGTTTAATGATTACAAGACACGGATCAAACAATAGATATAGGTTGAGAACTAATACTATAATGCAAATAAACTAATACAAAAATTGAAACGATATGGGGATAACAATGATATGACAAACTCTAGGGCGTCGGGCGTCGCCTAATTCTAACATGGGAGTTAATCACTCTCATGATTGTATGAAATTGAGTCATCGACATAATTAAACATGATCTAATTAATCTCAAGCTTCCGCTCTATTGATTAATATCAATTTAAGACCAAACTAATGTTAATCTTCAAACTTCCGTTCTATTGGTTAAACTAGAAGGAATTTAACTTAAATATATCTCAATCCTAAATTAATCCTAATCTCAAACTTTCGTTTTGTTGAAAAGGTTAATAAAGATGTTTAAATCGAGGTTCATTAAGCGTAGGTTCAATTATAGACTCAATCCACACACAATCAATTGATAAAATATTATCCCATGCTTTGAATTAGGGATTATGCCCGAAACCTAGATAAGAAAATTACTCACTATGCATAATAATGAAGAACATATAGCAAATGATAGACAACATTGAATAATGAAATAATAAACAAGAAAACTTACAAATCTTGAGAAGAACGTAATTGTAAATTGCAAGGAATTAAAGAGTAACAATGATGTTCCACAACGAATCTCCAATAAAAAATAACTAAAAACTAGAGAGAAGTTTCCAAATTAACTAACAAAAACTAAAACTAACTGAATGCCATGAGAAGAGTAACCGCCACTTTAAATTGTGGTTCCAAAAATTAGGGAAAACCGCCAGACAGGGTGCACAGCCGAGTAGGCTGTGGTGAATGCTGAGCAGAAAGCCGAGTCGGCTTTTGATGAAATAAAAACACTGATTTTCCAGAAATTTAAGCCGAGTCGGCTTTTTATGCAAAAAGCCGAGTCAGCGTTTTATGCTGAAAAATTGCAGCAAATTCAAATGGTCATCATGTCTTGGTCGGTTGTCAGAATTAGACATTCAATATACCATTGAAAAGCTCTTGATGTCTAGTTTCTAATGCCACAAACATTGCATTATTCCAATCTTTATATCAAAAGCTATGACCAAAAGTGTGAGCTTCTATCAAATTTCATTTCAAAACTTTTGCATTTTAAACACTTTTCAACTCTTCTGCCAATCTTCATTATAAAACATCTTCAAACAAGATATAATCTCTTTAGTAAACTCTGTCATCATTAAAATCATAAGAATTATTCTTAAAAATGATCTAAACCGCTCAAAGTCAACATGAATAACCAAAATGAGTAAACTAATATAAATCTTCAAAATAAGCACGAAATTACTAACAATAATCATCATTAAGGAGTATAAAATGATATGAATAAGTGCAAATAATTGCACTTATCACAAGACATCCATGACCTTAGGTTATAGTTTAGTAAACACTACTTTGGTGAGAAAGCCTAGCCTGTGCCTCCTTAGCTTATTGCTCATTTTATCCTTACTTTAGTTCATTGCATTCTTATTTACTTTTATGCTTCATTTTCATTAAGTATTTTTAATTGCTTGATTTAATTATTTCTATCACCAAACATCGTTTTAAATGCTTTCGAACATATTAATCAATCGAGAAACTATTGACTTAACACTCATACCCTGTGGATTCGACCCGTACTTATCATCGTACTAAGCTATGCCATGCACTTGCGATATTAGTATTGAAGGATGTAAAGTCCCGATAAGATCCCATAGCTTAAGCATATGAAATCTTGTTCATCTTCTCCAACCAATGGAGACTGTTTCTTATGAAGAAACATGCCATGAGACGTGGGAAGTAAACCTTTCTTAGTGTTTTCTATATTCAACCTATCAAGGACCTTATCAATATAAGTTCTTTGACTAAGCCCAATCATTCGTTTTAATTTATCTCATATTCAAATGCCCGAAATCCATGAGCCTCTCCAAGGTCTTTTATAGAGAAACAACTACTTAGCTAAGGCTTTACTCAAGCAAGTACAACAATCAACATGTCATCCACATACAAAACTAAGAAAACAACAAAACTTCCACTGAATTTCTTGTATACAAAAGACTCTTCTGGATATTGGAGAAAACCAAACTAATTAATTGCCTCGTCAAACGAATATTTCAAATCCTAATGCTTGTTTTAGTGTATAAATGGACTTATAAAACTTATATAAGTTCCTAGGGCTATCGGGATTTTGAAAACCTTTTGGTTGTGTCATATACACTTGCTCTTCTAAATATCTACTGAGAAAAGTGATTTTGACATCCATTTGCAAAATCTCTTAGTAATAATACGAAGTTATTGCAAGGATAATTCTAATGGATTTAAGCATTGGTATTGGTGAAAAAGTCTTATCATAGTCTATCCCGTTAACTTGTTTGAAACCTTTAGCTACCAATCGTGCTTTGTAGACAACTAATTTGCCACCCATGTCAGTGTTTATCCTATAAATCCACTTGCACTCAATAAGTCAACCACCTTCAAGAAAATCAACCAAGTTTCAAACTTGCTTTTCATATCTGGACTCCATTTAAGAATTTGTAGCTCCAAGGAATTTTTCAGAGTTAGAATTAGCCATTGGTGCCTTATAGGTAGTAGGTTCCTCATCTAATATAAGGACTTGATTACTTTCATGAACAAGATAACCCTTTATGGGATCTCCGCTTTGAGGTTTACTCTACTTACTGGTCCTACAAACTGGGATATCTACCACATTAGTAGGTAGAACTGGTACCAAAACTTGAGCTCCAACATGAGAGACAATTTCTCCCACTATAGAAGTGGTTAGCATCTTGTCTTCTTGAACATCTTCAAGAGAAATATTTCTCCCACTTGACATTCGAAAAAGACATTCTCTTTCTAAAACAACACAACCATAAAGTACAAACACTTTTTGCGTACTAGAGTTGTAGAAGTAATATCACTTGGTTTCTTTGGGGTGACCCACAAAGAAGACATTATCAAATCTGGGTTCAAGTTTACTTGGTTGTAAACATTTTACATATACTTGACAACCTTAAATCCTTAGAAATGAAAGCTTAGGAACTTTTCCTGTCCATAACTAATATGATGTCTTATCTATAGCATTGGACGGAGTACAATTAAAAACATGAACCACTGTTAGGAGTGTATAACCCTAAAATGAAATAGGAAGATTGATAAATTCATCATCAAACAAACCATATCTAATAAGATCTAATTTCGCTGCTTAAAGACACCATTTAATTTGAGGTGTTCCAGGCAGAGTTCGTTGTGAAATCATTCCACAATTTTTTAGATGATCAACAAAGTCTTGACTAAGATATTTTCCAGCTTAATTTGATCTAAGTACTTTAATTGCCTTACAAAGTTGATTTTGTATTTCATTTTGAAATTCTTTGAATTTGTAAAAAGATTCAGATTTATGCTTCACTAAGTAGATATATTCATATCTACTTAAATCATCTTTAAAATTAATGAAGTATTCATACCCTCCCTTGGCTGAGGTACACATAGGACCACCTACATCTAAATGAATTAGTTCGAATAAGTCATTAGCTCTTTCACCATGTCTAGTAAATGGTAAGTTAGTCATTTTTACAAGAAAACAAGACTCGCATACTTCATATGATTCAAAATCAAATAAGTTTAATAGTCCATGTTTATTGAGTTTTTTGATGCATTTCTCGTTTACATGTTCCAAACGACAATGCCAAAGATAAGTATGATTAGAATCCTTGGATTTTAGTCTTTTAGAATTGTTTATTTGATAGTTTTGTTTATTAAGAGCGATTATGTAAAGGCCATTTATGCATGATTTACACCATAACAATTTTTATCTTGTAAATTGAAAAGGAACCATTCTTTATTACAAAGGTAAAACCTTCGGAATCCAACAGTGAAATTAAAAATAAATTTGTATTCATAGAAGGAACATATGGCTAATGCAAATACTTCAGCTTGCTTTCCCACTCATAGGTCAACGTCATCTCTAGCAAGATCTCTTCTTTTTTGCAATCCCTACACATTTCCATCTTTCTTATCCTTGAGGTATTTTGGACAATTTTGTTTCCAATAACCCTTCTTATTGCAAAAAAAACAAGTTTGATCTAAAGTAGATCCAGACTTCACCTTGGCTTTGACAACCTCTTTACCTTTGCCTTGGTTAACTTATTTTTGAGACTTTTGCATTTTTCTTAAAGACATTCTTCTTTTTCCAAAGCATAAGAACCTCTTTCTTAGTTTTAGTGGGAATTGTATGCTTGGCAGTTTTGAGCATACCAAGCAACTCATTGCTATTGTTTTCAAGTGAATTCATATTGAAATTTTGAATAAAATTGCTAAAACCATCATGTAGGAAATGTAATATTACATCAACGGCGTGTTCTTCACCAAACTCAATATCAACACGTTTGAAATTTTCAAAATGATTCTTCATTTTGAGAATACTAGGAGCAACAAGTTCGCCTTTTTTGAGTTGGCTATCTAGTATAGCCTTGACAATCTCAAAATGTTCTGTCCTACATGAATCCCAACATCAAGTATGTGACATCTAAAGACCTTTGAAGGGCGGCTTTATAAGCCTCCCAGTCCTTAATAGATGCATTAACTGCAAGTTCATCCTTACTAAAAGTTCTTGACCAATCAACAAAGTTGTTTCCAATAAGTTTTTGCTTTTTGAGTATTACCCATAAACCAATATTAGAGAATGCGTTATTGTTCAAATGATTTGACATCTACAAATGAAATAATACAAAGTCTAAGAATGGAATGATTATCACGAATGAATAATTTGTAAAAAAATTTAAAAGAAATTTCCACTAATTTAAATAAATGTCCTTTTAAAGTGATTATAAAACTCCATTTCCACTAACTCTAAGCAAGCTTAGGTTGTCACCCAAAATTGATGGTTATAAATAAGAAATTGTTTCTTAAGTGATAATTTAAACTTGACCTATTTAGCTGAGTTAAACCACTTTTCACCAACGACTTATCTTAGAGAATTTATAGGCAACTTGCTTTGGCCAAATCTACCTAATTAACGATCTAAAGCTTCACTGTGTTACTGAATGAGATAACATTAACACTCAATATTAGGGGCGATGGTTGTTTATATTAACTCAAAGAAAAATAAACTCTAATTAATCGAATTAATAAACTAAAAAACCAATGTATGCATCATAAAGCAATTTAGTAGATGGCAACAAAGCAATAAAATAATGTATAAAGATCCTAATATGGCCCTAAAACACTTGAAAATCTAATGTTCAAGACCAATCCTTTTGAACCACTTGAATCTCTATTCTTCTTGGTCTTTAACTTTACAACTAAAATAATTTTAGTAAATTCACCCCTAAAGTTCTTAACTTAATTTATCATGCAAATTGAAATTATCAAGTGTAAAATAATAACTCATATACATTATTTATGCATCACCAATATTTATATGCCCAATACATATCAATATAAGAGGAAATTGATACCATTGTAGGGTTTTAATACTGTTAACTTTTAACGTGCAGAAAATTAAAACGTTTCTAAGACCTAGTAAATATTAGGACGAAATAATATACCTTTTGTAGCGTAAATCCACTACTAGAATATATAACAACGTGACAAAAACCACAAATAAAATTTTAGTAAAGTCCACTAACATCTTATAAGATCTAGTATACTAATACCTTGTTTAGGAGCCTTTCTTTAAACTAATTTTGTGTATATACAACTATTACATTTGACCTCACTTTTAACTTGTTAAGACCACATACTTAAGTTTTCTTAATCTTAAAAATTGAAAAGCAATGAAAATTCACATATACATTATATGGGATAAGCTCACAAAAAACAAAATGATATGTGAATATGTGTAATCATATATATCTCCTACTAGGTTATATTTTTATTTAGCCAACTATATCAACATTTTGTTTTTATAATCAATGGCAAATAGAAGTAAGACTATGCATATTTACTACCTTAGGTTACAAAATAATAACCTCAAAATCCACCATATATTTAGCCACATTAAATATAACAGTTACACTACTATTAACAACAAATCAATATAACTAATATATTATATTGAGAATTATGACTAATATCTAGTATTACTAGCTTAGTGACTTGAACTTAGACTTATATAGGTCCAAACAAACAAAATTATCGTACACATTAATACAATGTGATCCAATAGGATTAACGACCTTAAGCTGAAATAACTATCAAATAGTAATTCTATGACGTTTATTAATCTCTAATAACATAAATATTACTCAATGTAAACTAAATTAACGTCTCCTTATACACTTACTTAATTATCTTAGACAACTTACAAAATATCAACTTGATCATTAAACATTTCTAACACAAACAAGTCAAAGGAGCAACCTTAATACCAAATCTGACAAACCACAAGACATCTAGCTAAACCACACTAACAACACCACATAGCAACTTTACTTCCTAGCCAAAAACCACCGGCAATTACTCTTGTCTTAACCCAATTTAATTCTTTATCATGTATAAATAAAGATATTAACGACGAAATAAGTGCATTAAAAAGTCTAAAAAAGAGTGAAATGTAACAAAATCTTAGAATTTTCCAAAACAATTTACAGTCAAACCGTTTGCTTGATTGCATAAATGAGTTGCATAGAAGTCACAGCATGGATTGATGACATTTAACATATGTGGCCTACGACTACCTTGCATTACTGGCTGCAACTAATTGAGGAAACAAGTCATGACAATTACAGTGAACTTACTAAATACAAAGTATTCCACTTGCAAAAACCATTCATAAATGAGAAAGCACTTACTCAATTTGACTTTTCCAAACATCTACAAAAATCCGCCCCTCATCAACCTGACATCCTGTATAAATCAATCCACATCAACATTAAGATTTAAGAGTACGATAACAAACCTGAAATCAATAGAGTATAATCAAGTTGTTCTAATAAAAATCATCATGAACTACACTAGTGTTATGTTTTCCTATTTCGATATTGATCCATTTGGAATTATTGAGAGGGATTCAAAAAAATACCATTAATTGCTGGACATTTAGAGTATAGTAAGTGTTTAAGCTAAATACCAAAGTGCTATGAAAATAGTAGAACAAAATAAGTGTAATAACTTAAGTCCAAATGAAAAAAGGATAAACGAACAAAGGAACTCTCAAGTCAAAGATATGCGATCGTCACTCATTAGAGTCGACTCATCGCTTACCTCTGAAAACATGTTTTGTCAAAAAATAAAGCCGGGTCATTGCTTGGAGAAAAGCCAAGTGGGTTTTTTGGCGATGACTCGTCCCCCCAGAATGACATCTCATCGTTTCCACCTGGAGTGATGTATTTGTTTGTTTGTCTTTTTTTTTTTTTTGTTTCTTTACTTTCTCCTGTCCCTATTTCGCTACAAGCTCTTTAGTGAAAGAATCTTGCAAACTATTTTCACTTTATTTCTAAGATTACTCTATTTAATATTTTGATTTTCACATTGTCTAGGTATAGTCGTATTTTAAAAGTGTATTCCAAGTTTAAGCTCAAGCACCAAGTAGGTTGGGTAAAGCTTTTAAGATAACTAAATAATGCCTCGGTTTGGTATCAAGATTCCGAATACATATTCTCTAAAGATCTTTGTTTTAGTGATAGTTTAAGTGCAAGTTTATCATTACTAAAGTTTATTTTCTTAATATATGTAGCAGGTTATTCTAGACTTGTAATCTTCTATTTCAATGCTTGTAATCTTTTTAAATTTCTTATTTAATACATACTTTCAATAGTAATGTAATTAAATATTTTCGATGTTAATTAGGATCATTTCTCATTTAAATATTTAAAAAATACATACCAATTTGGCAAAGCTCCATAAACCATCACTTGTCATTTAATAGCAAGGTTGCTAATTAGGATCATGATTCCACCTAGGATGGATAAGGAGGTAGGATTTAAATCGAATCATAGGATCGTATAATCTTACAAATATGAATTAATATGCTCAGGATAATTAATTATCAATTATATTGGTTTTCTATCAAAATTTATTTGACTCTATCTATTAAGTTATGAAACATAATACTTTTCATAATCATTTAAACTGCAAATTAAGAAAAACTTGAATTTTATAGTCACATTGTTATAATAATTTTACATAGATTTAAATATATGTGACATCTACATTACAAGATAATTTTTTTTACAATCGAGACTATCCTTGTAGACTCGGATGGTTGAATTATAGGATTGAGGAATCGTATTTTACAATCCTACCTCTTAATTTCATGATATAGATAGGATATACGATCCTACCAACTTTATGATCCTACCTACAATCTGAATCGGCAGCTAAAAATAACAGTGTAATTCTTGTTTTTTTTTTTTTGTATATTCCATGAGATAATTACAACAATATTTATACACAGATTGTTTAATTAGGCTCTAATTATACTAATAAATTAGAGGTGATTGATATTCCAAACAAATGAATTTCAAAGGACTTTCTAACACTCCCCCTTAAGTTGAATGGTAGCATCCCTAACATCCAACTTGCTCAACACTTGATTAAATACTTGTGTGGAAACAGCTTTTGTTAAAATATCGGCTAGTTGGTCTTCTGACCGAACAAAGGGTAGAGTTATTATTTTTCCGTCTAGATGATCTTTAATGAAATGCCTGTCTATCTCTACATGTTTAGTTCGGTCATGTTGCACTGGATTCTCAGATATTCGTATGGCTGCCATATTATCACAGTACAACTCACAACTTTTCTCGGGTGTATACCCAAGTTCCTTTAAGAGTTTTCTGAGCCAAAGAACTTCAGTGATACCTTTTGCAATTCCCCTGAACTCTGCTTCAGCACTGGACATAGCTACTACCTTTTGTAGTTTGCTCTTCCAGGAGACGAAGTTCCCTCCCACAAGGGCGAAGTAACCAGAAGTAGATTTCCTACTATCACGGCCTGCTCCCCAATCTGCATCTGTGAAGGCATGTAGATTTAGGTGTTCATGATTTCTATACAAAAACCCTTTTCCAGCAGTTCCCTTCAAATATCGTAGAATTCGGTATACAGCATCAAGATGCTGTTTCTGAGGCTTGTGCATGAACCTACTAACTACTCCCACAGCATAGGCTAAATTTGGTCGGGTATGAGACAAGTATATCAGTTTCCCAACAAGCTTCTGGTACTGAGTTTGATTTGTCAACTCAGCATTTTCAAGGATCTGGAGTCTATGATTCATCACCATAGGAGTATCAGCGGGTTTGCAGTCTATCATACCTATTTCTGTCAAGAAGTCTATGATGTATTTCCTCTGTGATATAAAAATACCTCTTTTTGATCTAAGCACTTCTATTCCCAGAAAATATTTCAGACTCCCGAGATTTTTCATTTCAAACTCTTTGAACAACTTACTCTTCAACTGTTCTATTACCTTTTTGTCATCTCCTGTTATAATCATATCATCAACATATATGATAAGACAGGTTACTTTCGTGCCTCTTCTCTTTAGGAACAGGGTATGATCTGCATTACTCTGTTTGTAACCGAATTTCTTTATTGCCATAGTGAACCTTCCAAACCACGCCCTTGGTGATTGCTTCAACCAATACAGAGCTTTTTTTAGTCTGCACCCTTCACGTTTACCAAAACCATGCGAGAAACCTGGTGGAGCTTGCATATATACCTCATTGGACAGGTCTCCATGAAGAAATGCATTTTTAACATCGAATTGATATAAGGGCCAATCTCTATTCGCTGCAATCGAGAAAAGGACTCTAACGGTGTTGAAGTTTGCTACTGGAGAGAAGGTCTCATCATAGTCTATCCCATGAGTCTGTGTGTACCCTTTTGCTACCAGCCTCGCCTTATATCTCTCAATGCTACCATCTGCTCTGTGCTTAATTGTAAAGACCCACTTGCAGCCAACAGGTCTTTTTCCAGTGGGTAATGTGCACTTTTCCCAAGTGTTGTTCCGGATTAGTGCATTTATTTCTTCTTCCATGGCTGATCTCCAGTTTTCACTCCTCAATGCCTCTTCTGTTGTGTTGGGAATGTCTTCTGAGTAAAGAGCTGTATTGAAGTTTTTTGCTTGTATAGACAAGTTACCTTCCCCTGCCTTGTTCACAGGACATTTTGACCGTTGAGACTCAAACTCTGGATCATACCTCTTTGGGGGAATTCCCCTTGTGCTCCTTGGTGGCAGTTCATACCTAGAACCCATTGATTGATCTGTGTGTGATTCTACATTTTCACTTTCAGAAGACATATCCGCAGAATCTACATTTTCACTGTCAGAAGGTATATCAGCAGGTTCAGGTGTCCAAGATTCATTAATATGGCTCAATTCTGAAGTACGTACCTCAATGTCTTTTTGAACTGAAGACTCGGACACAGTAGAATCAGGCACAATATTGTTGAAATCAAATAGTATAATGTTATCAGACTGCCTTCATGGTATCGCCTCCTTGTTCTTTTGGGTTGAGATCACTCAGTTTTGGGTAGACTAACCAACTTAGATCTATATCCTCATTAGGACTCTCCCCCTTAGATGGTGGTAATAGAATTCTGTTTCAACAAAATCACAATCCATGGTAGTATATAATCGTTTAGCAATTGGGTTGAAACAGCGGTATCCTTTTTGAGTAGTCCCATATCCCACAAAGACACACTTAACAGCCCGTGGTTCAAGTTTATTTCTCTCTCGTTTAGGCAAATAAACATACACAACACAACCGAAGATCCGAGGTGGTAATGAATGAGTAGAAGGAATATTAGCATGAGTTTTTAGGGTATCTAACGGGGTAGAAAAATTTAGGCTCTTTGTAGGAAGGCGATTGGTAAGATAAGTGGTTGTGGCGATGGCTTCAGGCCAGTAATAAGCAGGAACAGCGGATTCGATCATTATGGCCCGGGTCATTTCCAACAGAGTTCGGTTTTTACTTTCTGCTACCCTGTTTTGTTGTGGAGTATCACGACATGTGGTTTGGTGGATAAGGCCATTTGTGTCATTAAAAAGGTTCATGTCGATATTCTTATACTCAGTACCAGTATCAGATCGAAGAATTCTAATTTGGGTTTGAAATTGTGTTTGTGCCATTTTATAGAAAGAGACAAAAGTCTTATAGACGTCAGACTTGTTTCTAAGGAAATACACCCAACTCATTCTAGTGAAATCATCAATAAATGTAACATAATATAAAAAACCATGATTATTGAACGCGGGAGCTGGTCCCCACACATCCGAATGGATTAAAACAAAAGGTTTATCAGTTCTACTATCACTGTTCGGATAAAAGTGTCTATGACTCTTAGCAAGAATACATGCTTCGCAATCAAAAGGAACATGTGAACTAGAAAGATTACGGAAGATTTTCTTAAGGTATCCTAAAGACGGATGACCTAGTCGCTTATGCCACATCCAAAGCTGCTGTTCAACCGTCCGGCGAACAAGCATTGCTTTACCTTGGTGAGGCATCTGAGTAACATAATATAGTCCACCCTCCTCAGTACCATGCCCAATAATCTCCCCTGTCCGGGCATCCTAAATAGTACAACCAGAAGAATTCATGTTAACAATACAATTTAAATCTTTTGTCAATTGGCTAACGGAAAGTAATTTGTGGAATAAGTCTGGTATGAAAAGGCAATTTGATAATTTGATGTTATCTGAAATTTTGACAACACCCAACCCCTCTGTTTTAATTACCTCTCCATTGGCTGTTTGTACGTGATTTTTTCCTGGTGGGAGAATAGTTTCAAGGTCACTGGAATCAAACGTCATAGTGTCAGTTGCTCCACAATCAAAAATCCATCTGGGATTTTTGTTCGGTTTACAAACTAGTCCTACATGGTATGAGTTGGTTTTATTATTTTCATGTTTCACGGTTTGTGAGATAGACTTGATATTTGTATTGGGCCACAAAGGGAATGAGCTTGAGTACTTATTTTGACAAGTGGGATTAAGGCATAAATGAGAGCTTGAGCCATATAAACATAAACCTTGAAACCCAAAAGCCATACCTTCCTCCTTCATTTTCTCTGTCATACCTGACGTAGAGAGAGAGGCTCCACAGCCGCCTGCCGTTCCTCCGTGCTCTCCGCCAGCTACTGGTGCCTCACTGGTACCCACGGCCGCCATGCTCCTTCTCTCTCCTTTCTTCTTTCGATCTCCCCACCATTCTGGATAGCCAATAATCTCGAAACACCCCTTCTTGGTGTGTCTCGCACCCCTACAATGGGTGCATCTGAGTCCTGATTTCTCATCATCTCGACGGAAACTGGGTTTCTCCGTTCTTCCTCTCACAGCAAACCCACCACCAATTCCCGATGATTCCATTTGTGAGGGTTTTAGTGGTTCGGTGCTCATAATCCCTCGCCGGTTTATTTCTCTCCTTATTATCGCAAATGCCTCCTCCGGTGTTGGAAGAGCTTCTCGATTGAGAATATCCCGTCGATCCTTATCAAGAGTTTCATCTACCCCTGCTAAGAACTGATACAATCGGTTTTACTGGGTTATTCGATTGTAAGTCGTTTTGTCTTCTGCACTGTTCATCGGATTTGGTGAACGTCTGTCAATCTCCTTCCAGATTCCGGTAAGTTTGCTATAGTATACTTCAATTGGATCTCTTCCTTGCTGGATTTTGTTTGCTTTGACCATAAGGTCAAAAACTTGGAGTCCGTCTTTGGTCCCGCCGTATAATGTTTCGATCCCTTTCCACAAGTCTCTTGCGGTAGGGTAATCCATAAATTGATTTTGCAATTCTGGATCTATGTTTCTAATTATCCACGAGATTACTAATGAATCCCGTTGTGACCATTTTATGTAATCTGGATCCTCTTGGCTTGGCGAGGAGGCTGTGATGTGGTTAAGCCTTCCCCAGCCGCCGAGTTCCAGTTGCATTAGCTTTGCCCATTTTGTGAAATTTTTGTGATTCAATTTTTCTGGAATTTGAATTGGTTGGAAATTCTGAATTTCTGTGGTGGATTTTTTGGTGTTTAACTGTGTAAACAGTTGCATCAAATCTTCCATGGTTACCGGGTTTTGAATAACAGCTTTGTTATCGGGTTCCATGGTAGATGATGAGTTTTATGGGTTGCCGGCTGCCGGAGATCAGAACCTAGCTCTGATATCAAGCTAAAATAACAGTGTAATTCTTTTTTTTTTGTATATTCCATGAGATAATTACAACAATATTTATACACAGATTGTTTAATTAGGCTCTAATTATTGAAGATTTGACAATAATTGAATTTCTGGTTTATCAAAGTACAGTTTCTGTTTTTTTTCTTGTTTATTACAAAGTATTATATTCTATGTATACATGAATACAGCACCATTCAATTATAGTAACTGACAAAATGTAACTGCTGTAACTGCAATGTAACTGCTGTAATTGCAACGTAACGGCTGTAACTGCATAATAACTGCATAATATAAACATCCTTTCCCATACTCCCCCTCAAGTTAGGTCGTGGGATTACCGATGCCTAACTTGCATAAAGTGCTATTGAAGACCTCTGATGAAACTGCTTTTGTGAGAATGTCAGCTAGTTGGTCTTTAGATCTAATAAAAGGGAGACGAATGACCTTGCTTTCTAGTTTCTCCTTGATAAAGTGTCGATCGATCTCTATATGTTTCGTTCGATCATGTTGGACTGGATTTTCGAAGATGCTTATTGCTGCTTTGTTATCACAATATAGAAGACTTGCCTGTGTCTGGTGAAAGCCTAGCTCTCCTAGAAGTTTCCTGATCCACAGAATTTCTGTAACTCCTTTCGCTATCCCTCTGAATTCTGCTTTAGCATTAGACAGAGCAACTACCTTCTGTTTCTTACTCTTCCAAGTGACTAGATTACCCCCTACAAGAGTAAAGTACCCCGAGATAGACTTCCTGTCGTCCCGATCACCAGCCCAATCTGCATCTGTATAACCAATAAGATCAAGATTATTATTCTTTGAGTAAAAAACTCCTTTATTACTAGTTCCCTTTAAGTATCTTAGGATCCTCAAGACTGCTGCCATATGTTCCACTTGAGGTTGATGCATGAACTTGCTCACAATCCCTACTGCGTAGGCAATATCGGGTCTCGTGTGGAATAAATAGATCAGTTTTCCCACCATCCTTCTATAACGATCTTGATCTGCCACTTCTGCCCCTTCAACAATTTGTAGACCATGATTAGCTACCATAGGAGTATCTGTTGTCTTGCAGTCTAACATGCCTGTTTCTGCTAAGAGATCTAAAATGTACTTTCTCTGATTGATGAATATCCCCTTCCTTGATCTTAGGACTTCTATTCCAAGGAAGTATTTCAGTTGTCCCAAATCCTTCATCTCAAACTCTTGGAATAATTTGCTCCTGAGTCGATCAATTTCCTTGGAGTCGTTTCCGGTAATCACCATATCATCTACATAGATCACGAGGCATGTAATTTGGTTTCCACTCCTCCTGAGAAATAGAGTATGGTCTGAGTTGCTTTTTTTGTAGCCAAATCTCTTCATTGCTGTAGTGAATCTCCCAAACCACGCTCTAGGGGATTGTTTTAAGCCGCATAGAGCTCTTTTAAGTCGACACCCCTCTCCTTGGCTAAACTTATCTGTGTACCCGGGAGGTGGCTTCATGTAAACCTCTTCTTCAATCTCTCCATGTAGGAAGGCATTTTTTACATCAAATTGAAACAGAGGCCACTCTTTATTTGCTGCTACTGAGAAGAGGACCCGAATGGTATCAATTTTAGCCACAGGTGAGAATGTTTCCGAGTAGTCTACCCCGTAAGTTTGTGTGTACCATTTAGCAACAAGCCTTGCCTTATACCGCTCAATGGTTCTATCAGCATGATACTTGACTGAAAAAACCCATTTGCAGCCAACTGTGTTCTTATCATCTGGTAATCTACACTTCTCCCACGTTCCATTTTTCTGGAGAGCTATGATCTCTTCGTCCATAGCTTGCTTCCACTTTGGTTCTTGGAGGGCTTCTTCAGTGGTTTGCGGAATAGTACTGGAATAAAGGGATGCATTGAAGGCAACAGCTGTTTGTGATAGTTGTTCATCACTCGGTCTACCAATAGGATATCGGGATCTCTGGGATTCATACTCAGGATCATACCGCTTATGAGGCATTTCTCTTGTACTTCGAGGGGGCAGATTATATTTCCTGGGGATCACACTACTACTTGGCACAATATGGTCAGTGGATATATCAATGAAAGGAGCAGTAGGACTCGGTGTTACCTCTTGTTCGGCCGGATGCTCAGGGACTGGAGTGGTAGTCTGAGGAGATGATTCAGTAACAATGTCGGTGGCAATATCGGTGGTAGTACCTACTTGCTCTTTGGGAGCTCGACTGTCAGCCAAGGGATGAATCAACCAGCTGAGATCCTCATTCATAATCTCCCCCTGAGATTGAGGCTGGGTGAAGTAAGGAGATTGTTCAAAGAAGTCACAGTCCATGGTGGTATAAAGTTTGTGATGGACGGGATCATAACATCGGTAACCCTTTTGTGTAGTGCCATACCCAAGAAACACACATTTGACTGCCCGTGGTTCAAACTTTGTTCGGACTCTAGATGGAAGATGGACATACACAACACATCCGAAGATTCGAGGTGGAAGGGAGTGAGAAGAGGGAACAGGAGTAAAGGTATTGAGTGTGGCAAGAGGAGTCTGGAAGTTAAGGATTTTGTGAGGTAGGCGGTTGGTGAGATATGTGGCTGTAGCAATAGCCTCAGGCCAATATTGGACAGGTACTTGAGTGTCAAACATGAGAGCGCGTGCTACCTCAAGAAGAGTACAGTTTTTTCGTTCAGCAACCCCATTTTGTTGTGGAGTGTCAGGGCAGGATGTTTGATGAATAAGACCATTATCAAGAAAAATTGTTTCATTGCAAGAGAGATATATTCACCACCATTATCTGAGCGAAGGATTTTAAGTTTAACATGGAACTGAGTGAGGATCATGTTATAATATGTGACAAAGACATCAAAAACCTCATATTTGTGTTTCAAAAAATAAACCCAGCACATCCGAGAGCAATCATCAATAAATAACACAAAATATGAAAAACCATGAGGGGTAGTATGTGGGGCTGGACCCCATACATCAGAATGCACTACATCAAAGGGTTTGGGAGCACGAGTATTACTAGAAGAATAAGAGTGTTTATGGCTCTTAGCGAGTACACAAGTTTCACAATCTAAGGATTTAGTACAATTATTAAGAGAAGGAAAAAGTTGTTTTAAATAACTTAGGGATGGATGACCTAAGCGACGATGCCAAGTCCTCAATTGGTGAGCAGGAGATCCATGAGCAAGCATTGCACCACTATTTTGAATCACCTCATCAACATAGTAGAGTCCATCTCGTTCAGTACCACGCCCAATGATCGTCCCCGTCTGAGCATCCTGCACAATACAATTGTCAGAAGTTAAAAGCACAGTACAATTTAAGTCCTTGGTTAACTGGCTAACTGACAATAATTTATGAGATAAAGTGGGAATGAGTAAACAATTTTTAAGATGAAGAGAGGGAGAGATATTGACTGCTCCAGCGTGGGCAACCGGTACACAATCTCCATTAGCCATCCGGATATGGGTTCGGTTAGTAGGATGGGTGGATAAAAAATCACTGTGGTCGAAGGTCATCGTATCGGTTGCCCCACAGTCAAATATCCATTGAGAATTTGTGTTATGACTAAGGAGCCCTTTGGAATTGGTGTTTTGTGGGCCAGAAGAGTTATTGGGCCTGGGGATGGAAATTGGGCCGGAAGATTGTGAGGGAGGAGTATTTAGGGTTTGATGGTTATAAAAGGGGGTGGTGGGACATTTAGGGTTAGGCGTCCCTTTCCCTTTCCCTTGCTTGACGGCTATTGTTCCTTTCTCTTCCCATTCCCGTTTCTCACCATGGTTGGCCTCCTGTTCTGTAGTTACGGTCACTTCTCCTTCCCCTTTGCTCCATCCTTCTGGTTCACCTGATTTCAGACATGATGTCGGTTGATCGGCAGTACCAAGGTTAGCCTTGCCGCCGGTCCGGCTTGCCGGTGCCTTGGTGGCGGCTCTCCTTTTCTGTAGATCGTCCCACCACTCAGGGTACCCCACAAGTTTGAAGCAACCCTCCTTTGTATGCCTGGAACCACCACAGTGAATGCATCGGAGTTTCCTCCGGTCATCCTCTTCTCGGCTTCT
This sequence comes from Amaranthus tricolor, assembly GCF_026212465.1. NCBI lineage: Eukaryota > Viridiplantae > Streptophyta > Magnoliopsida > Caryophyllales > Amaranthaceae > Amaranthus > Amaranthus tricolor. The sequence goes on from NC_080047.1 coordinate 33,415,888, forward strand.
TTGGAAAGGTTTGTTTCTCGTGGCTAATCCCGATCCAATCTCTAAGGGACGAGTCCCCGGTGATGAGACGCCGTTCATAATTTTCCGGCGTGTGATCTCCCTTCTAATTGATGCATAGGCTGTCTCCACCATTGGTAACGGTTCACTATTAAGAATTTCCCTTCTTTCTTTGTCTAGGCTGTCATTAATCCCCGTGAGGAATTGATAAAGTCTCTGTCTTTGGATGTATTTGTTGAATTCTGTTATATCCTGTGGGCATGTCATTGGATTTGGCATTCTCCGATCAATTTCTTTCCATAGTATGTTGAGTTTACCGTAGTATCCTTCGATAGTATCATTGTCCTGCCTTAATGTCGCTGCCTTTGAACTCAAATCAAAAATTTGCAGTTCGTCCCGACCACATCCTAAAAGAGTTTCAATCCCTTGCCATAGGCTGTGTGCTGTTGTGTAGTCCAGGAATTGATTTACGATATCTCCATCTATGTTTTCAATTATCCATGCTATGACCATGGCATCTCTTTGTTCCCATTGGATATAATTTGGGTCTGACGGTGGTGGGGGTCCGGCAGTGATGTGGCTGAGCCGCCCCCGACCTCCAATTGCGATGTGCATTAATTTGCATCATTTTGTATAATTGTGGTATGTAAGTTTCTCTGAAATTTTGAGTGATGTTGGATTTTCAGTCTGATTATTTGCTTTGTTGAGGTTCTGGAACATCTGAAATATTTGTTCCATCTGTTCCATTGACATTAGGGTTTGCTGTGTTTGCTCTTCTGATAAATCTGATAAATCGGCCATTTGCAAGGTAAGAAACGGTAGATGATGATGCCTTTTCCGGATCCAAACCCTATGGCTCTGATATTATGAAGATTTGACAATAATTGAATTTCTGGTTTATCAAAGTACAGTTTCTGTTTTTTTTCTTGTTTATTACAAAGTATTATATTCTATATATACATGAATACAGCACCATTCAATTATAGTAACTGACAAAATGTAACTGCTGTAACTGCAATGTAACCGCTGTAACAGCAATGTAACTGCTGTAACTGCATAATAACTGCATAATATAAACATCCTTTCCCATAATTATACTAATAAATTAGAGGTGATTGATATTCCAAACAGATGAATTTCAAAGGACTTTCTAACAGCGGCCAATTTTTGAAATTTTGGAATCGTAAAATCGTAAAATTGTAGATCAGTATCGGTTCTAATAATCATATTTGATATTGTTTATAATGATATGATTTATGATACTTTGTATTGTTTTTTCATTAGTTACAACGATTTTTGAAAGGACAAATATAATTATGTAATAATAAAAAGTCTAACATCCATGTAAAAAGAACTAAAATCATCAGCACAATAATTAAATTTAGAATTACTTCTATTTTTGTATTCGTTCATTCCTGTTTTAACAAATCAAATTTTAACAATGTGTTCTCTTTTATTGATTGATAGAATGTATTACGAATTTTTATCCAATAAAAATAAGTCATTGTCAGTCGATCTTAGAATACGACATGTATCATTTTCCAAACCATTTATTTAAGTGTGACAATATGATATGATATTATGATTGCTTCTTCTGTCCAACAAACATTTATGGTCAGAATCACCGAGAAAGACGAGTATACGATTGGGCTCTGCTAAATGAATGGATGGCTTTCATGCAGATTTCTGTTTTGAAAGTTCTAAACTCTCTCTGTTGGAATTACAGGATAAAAATTAGACTCAAAACACAAATTAAGACACAAGATTTCTGTCGAGCACTAAATTTTGTATGGGTTGACCAAATATAGACTTAAAAATGGTAAGACACGCTTTGTCAACTCAGATTTTACAATTTAGCAAATCAACTTCATGTAAATGAAAATAGAGTTTGTTCAGAAAGAATCACTGGACACTAATCACTTCTGAAGGCATGCTTGGATAGCTATATGGGGCATAATGAATTGAGGGAATATGAGAGGAATTACCCAGGAAAAATATGATGATTGAGGTCAAGCCAGCTTTAAGCTTTATCATAATATGTGGAAAATATAGGAAAGTGATAATCCTAGGATATAAAGGTGGTTATTTTACAAAAAAAAAAAACGCTGGGGATTATTTTACCATGTCCTGGGCACCCATCAATCCTGCAATACCAAGAACCTGACAATAAGAAGGCCGTCCAACACCCCTTCGAGGGTAAATAACCAAAGCATATTCTCCTAGTACCAATTGTACCTAATTCTATCATAACATCATTATCTAGATAACAGACTACAACTCATCAAACAGTGACATTTCCTTGTCAATTATAATTAGACATAGGTCTGGTGGTTGTTGAGTAGTACAAATGAACCTTGCAAGTTGACAATTAGCTTTGGATTCCAGTTCGGTTGATAATTAGCTTTGGCTTCACCAGTTGAGAGAGTGACAAGTGAAGGCTGAGCTTTTCTATCTAGCCTTCATCCTCCTCCAAATTAAATATATATTATATATGTTATATATTTTATATATATATATATATATATATATATATATATATATATATATATATATATATATATAGAAACATCGATGAAGTTGTATGCTGCAGGGGTACCAAAATCAGTTAAAGAGTTACACTCACTAAAGCTGAAACCAGCATACCGATAATTCTATAAATATTTCTACACAAGGCCATAACAAGATTCCAACAAAAATCACAATATCCAAAGATAACTTCATATAAAAAAAAAATAAAATAAAAAAAAAAAAAAACCAAAAATTGTTGGGTAACAAGTAAAAGATTCATTCAGATGATGCAATCATAGTTGCATCATTGTGCACTATGCTAAAATTACAACATTAGCTTCACAAAACCAAAGGAAAAGCTATAATAATGATCATGGAGATGTAGCCATGTAGAGGAAAATCAAGGCAAGATTTGGGGTTATGAAAAAGATGTATTTCGATTGACCTCTGATAGCATACATCATAACTTTGCATGAGACATTTTAAAACTTCATGCCAGCTACCATGTTAAGAATTATTCTTAAATTTATGAGAAACTAAAGGTATGAAGGACCAATCTATTACAAACTTAAGCTCCAATGTTGCAATATGATTGATAACTTTTACTGCCAATTACCATTTTTCGTTATATTTCAGACTAAACAGCATAACTTCTGCTCAATTAAAGTCTATAATCCCGAGCTAAAAACACCCAATTAGTTTAAACGTTTTAGCTCATACACAAACTGCTCTCTCATACTTGAGTGACAAAGATATATCAGAAAGAGCAACAAACAGAAAAATAAAAACTTCATTTCATTAAATTTGACTAACAGCCCCCATCCCAAGGGCGGGGAAGGAGGACTTAGGAAGCCTCAGACCTAGGAGGGCGTATGAAAAGGAGCAAACACCTGGCTATCAGAAAATTATGACAAACAGCCCCGTTTTGGAGAAGGGGGATGGGGGTGTGATTGGGCAGAGGGAAATGACATGAAAACCCTGAAAAGCTGAAACCTGAAATGCCATGTGGAAGACAAAGGCATATCTGACCCAACCAATCAAGCTTTCTCACATGGCAATGAATAATAAATGAAACCATCACTAACAATATTGACTCTTCGGATGATAAGAGGAGATAAAAAGGTCAAATTTCAGAGATGAAGTAATAAAAAAACATTTTCAATGAGAGATCATCGATTCATCATAAAAAAATCTCTTCAGGGATAATTATGCCAATTAAGAAAAGCAATTTTCAATGTATCAAAGCAGTGATTTCATATGAATAAGTTTTCTAAAGTTTGCTCCCAAAATTATCAGTCTGGGTACGCTAAGGTGAAGCTCATAAGGAATACATATTGCTTTGTGAAAGCAATTGTTTTAAATATGATGTATTCCAAAGCAATGATATGTACAATGTATTTGATAACAATCATTTGAAATGGGTTATAATAAAAGAATGAAGGTTAATCTATTTCATAAAATTTTTACATAAGCATGCAGTTTGTTTAAAGCCTTAAAGGTATTCCAAATGATGTACTTATCTGCATTCTGCAAAATGAGCGAAGAATAACAGCACATATAGAGGCTATAGAACTTGCATCCGTACAGAAATAAATAAAGGTAAAAATATTTGCAAAGATTAGGGAATCAAGTTTCCTACAAAGTTAAAATTGTAAATGCAATAAATTATTTTTTTTTCTTTTTTTGTTTGATAACTCGGATATCTGGGTCAGCTTGCACACACCAACTATTCCCAGGGACCTGAAGTTAACAAATTGTATCTCAAATGGGGCATGTGACTATTATTTCATCAATAAGAAAGATATAATAACAGATTATATTTTCTGATTGACAAAATAATAGTCATGTGCCCCATTTTTGAGATAAATTAAAAAAAGGGATCACCTGTTAAGGATTCATGATCAACTATTGTTGACCTTGTGAGAGTGTGTATGTAGTGTTGGTTCATGCGTGTATGTGTGTGTGTTAAGGCATGAGAGGTGGGGATGATTTGGGGTCTTTTACAACAACTTTGACAGAAAGGATCTGGCTGGAAGTTTGGCTAACTGTCCAGATATCATTGAGTTTCCAGGCCCCTGGAGGTGAGGACTCAAAATTTCTCCACAGATCAAATTATTTTTAACTATGGCGAAAGGGGGTTCGTGTGCTCCATTTCAGGAAATACGTGTGTACCAAATACACATTCTGAGGTTCTACTGAGGTTAAAGTGAGAATATCCTGCTGAATGTTGAAGCTGGGGAAACCAATGATTATACCCCCTTATTTTAATTTTTTTCAAAAAATGACCTGAATCTATTGTAATCATAATGAAAGATTTCATGAAAGGAATAGATTATTTTCATGGTAGTTATAAAGGAGTCAAAATTCTTAATCATAATCTTCCGGTTAATTATATCAAATTTTCAATTCAAACCTCTAATCTTTTGGTTATCCATTTCAAACCATCTTTAATCCTAAACATTTTCCGATTTTGTAATTTCTTTCAAATATTAAACTTAAAAATTATATTATTTTGTTTAATATCTTTTTGTAAGCACTAAAAATTATTTTATTATTTTATAGTACGAAATGTAAAATTTTATTATTATATTCACAGTTTTGTAAAACATTACGTTTTAACTTTCTTCCTTAAACTAACATTACTACTTATTATTTTAACCTTATAACTTTGATTTAATTATTTTATATATGTAACTGAGTCGTATTTTTATTATTAACTTTAAGTATAGTTTAAGCAAAATATTCTAAGTAAACTACATATTTTCATCATCAAATTGACTCATTATTTTAAAGTATATTTACTTGTACATACTAGAACAAAAATTTGATGAACCAAAATCCTTTCTATAGTAACCCATGATGTTCATCACTTACACAAGTTATCACCATTTTCCTACACATGCTAACCTTCTTCTACACTCCAAACTCTTACACATTCACTTACATACTCTAACTCTTACACATTCACTTACACACTCTAAATCGCTTACACAAGTTAACCTTCTTCTATACTCCTAAAATACTTTTTCATACAATCTAATAAACTACAAAATTGTCCAAACCCATTATAAATACACCCTTAGCCATGAGATCACTTACACCACCATCATCAAATCTTTCTAATATTCTTTCTTATATTTTCACTTCATTTAAATCTTACTACCTTAATGCCTTTATTATTAATTGAATAAATTCAAGAAGATGGAGCTTAGAACACTCTTTATTTAGCTAAATCATCATCATTATGGAGCATTATTGGGTTATTACTTTGGGTACTTAATGTATTATTATTTTGGAGTTTGGATTTAATTATTTTGGGAGTTTAGAAGATCATCATTATTTTAGGAGCTTGGATTAATTATCTTTGAAGCATTATTATCTATCTTGGAGGGTCTTATTTCTCATTATTTTCCTAATTAGTACTTAGTACTAATCCTTGGTGTTAGTATGGTATAACTTCTTACCCTACTCTTTTTGTGAAATTTTACATTATATTTACTTTATAATATGCAAAGTATGAAACATGTTGATATGTTTTAGTTGGAAGTTAGTTTAATGAAATTATGATCAAGATTATATTAAGTATGTGTATGCAAAAAGTATTTTTAGTATGTTAATTTAATAATCTTTGAACAAGTTTAGGAAGTTAGGTGCAAAATTATATTCTAGTGATATTAAAAATAATTTATGTTATAAACTAGTGCTAGTAGGTTTATGAGATAAGTGTTACATTAGGAATGTTATTATTTTATTTTATGTTAGAATTTTTATTAATATGTTTATATTAGCCTTCAAACTAGTTTATAAGGTAGTAAGTTATTTTATGAACGTATTTTACTAAGTATGATTATATTAAGAATATTGTTATTATAATTTATTTTGAGATTTAAGTTTATCCTTAAAGTTATAGTAAAAATTCTATGTTATTGCGTAAGGTTTTTATTTTTGTAAGTGGTTATGTTAATTATTTAAATCTAGGATTTAGTATGATAAATTAAATTAAGTCGTTCTTTTTATGTGAAAAGGGCCCAAAACACTCATAGGTCATTCAACCACTATCATATAATTAAAAAAAAAAGAGTTTGATTTACTATTTTAAATTATTACAACTATTTTTGTGAAAATAATAAGAACAATTTAAAAAGATATTTTTGAGAAATTTTTATAAGTTATTAAATATTGAAGTGTTTTTCTTGAATACATGACATTTCATAATAAAACTAACTTTTAATCACTATTTAGTATAAAATATTTTATTTCCTAACTATTTGACCAAAATTTATGTAAAATAATGTAAAAGTATTTTAAGTAAACTTGCCGCTCAAACTATGTGTGATATATTGATTTTTTGAAATTATAAGTTTTACTTGTTTTATAATTAGAAATATTGACTTTTGTGAACATTATAAGTTTCACTAGTGGAAAAAAACTCGTTTGCTGCGGTTTTTTGGCCATTTTTTGCTGCGGTTTTTGCCCCAAGCAATAGTGATAGCAGCAAATGTCCTACTTTAAATGCTGCGGTTAAAAACCGCAGCAAATAAGAGCATTATTTGCTGCAGTCAGAGGCAAAACCGCAGAAAATAAGGAGGGGTATTTGCTGCGGTCAGAGGCAAAACCGCAGCAAATAAGGAGGGGTATTTGCTGCGGTCAGAGGCAAAACCGCAGCAAATAGGTGGAGCATTATTTGCTGCGGTTATGCCCCTGACCGCAGCAAATACTTCTATTTTTTTTTCTTTTTCCGTTTTATCCTTATATCATCCAATAATAATACAATGTAATAACAATGATTAATCCAATGATAATCACAAATAATCAACAATAATCTCTTTGTAATAATAAACTCGCTCGTATATAATATAATATTATGTACGTACATATATATATATATATATATATATATATATATATATATATATATACATATACATATATATATATATACATATATATATATATACATATATATATATATACATATATATATATATACATATATATATATATACATATATATATACATATATATATATATATATACATATATATATATATATACATATATATATATATATATATATATATATATACATATATATATATATATATACATATATATATATATATATACATATATATATATATATATACATACATATATATATATACATACATATATATATATACATACATATATATATATATATATACATACATATATATACATACATATATATATATACATATACATATATATATATACATATACATATATATATATACATATATACACACACATATATATATATATATACACACACACATATATATATATATATATATATATATATATATATATATATATATATATATATATATATATATATATATATATATATATATATATATATATATATATATACACATAAATATATATATATATACATATATATATACACATAAATATATATATATACATATATATATACATATATATATATATATACATATATATATACATATATATATATATATATATATATATATATATATATATATATATATATATATATATATATACATCAAAGTATAAAAAATAATCTATTCTAATTACAATTTATCAAGGACAAATATTAGCAAGCTATGCGGCAATCTTGTCTTGTAATTCGCGCATCTCGCCACTTCCTAAAGGGCGTGTTTCCCTCGGAATGTCGTTTAAAACCTATAATATAATATAAAAATAAAAGATTAATATAGAAACATTAGATTTTACCAATAATATATTTAATTAAGAACGTAACAAATACTTACGGCATCTATGGGAGTTGTTCTTTTGGCAACAAAGGCCTCCCAATCCCTCTTCGGTATGTGCCCCTATATTTCGTACGGCATCTTCGAAGGTGATTGTTCGCCACCTTCGTTTCCCGTTTTGACCTTTTTGGTCATACGGGCACGCCTCTTCGTAATCCAGCCAGTTACTAGCTTGGATTTGAAAACTCTGAATCTTTCAGCAACAGCTGAAAGAAACACATTCTTCTTGTCTTCATCGCTCTCGATGTGGAAAAGATTCTACAAAAAAAATTTATATTTATTACTGTCAATCAAATTAATTTTAAAATGAAAATAAATGAGTAAAAATAGTAAATTTGCTTACCACAGTATCATTCCATAGAGAGTTCTTCAAACCCTCTGGAACCTCGTTCCATGCGTGCAATATGGAAAGCTTGCGGATACATAGACCCACTTGTTTTCCATATTGCCTACGCCATTTTCCGCAGGGTTGACCCAATGCATTGTATTCCAAATGCATGGTTTCTGTGACTTTGAGGTTTTTCTTAGAACCTCGCCCTTTTCTTTTCTTACTAGTAGTGGGAGCATCCTTTGGTGGGGCGTCTTCAGTTTCAAAATCATTGTCAATCGGTGGAGCGTCTTCAGCCATACGCTCGTATCTCACAATTTGGTTTTCTTCGCTATCATAACTACGATGCTCATTATCCGAGGTCTCAATCTTGAGGACAATTTCGTCTCTGAATAGATGCATTGTATATCAGTACCTGAAAGAGTATGAATAGAAATATATTAGAACATAAGTTAAGTAATATTAAGAATATGACTAAAACAATTCTAATACGTTCAACACAATAATATATAACAAACAGTGTTATGTGCAATGTTTCATGCAAAACAAACCAAGTGCCAAAAAAACTTTAAAAAGCTTTAAATTCATACCTTGTGAATCACTTAATTCAAATGTATTCCTTCCGTGTGATCTACACGCATATAACCAACATCTACATCATCTTGATCCACTGATTTTGGATTGATAAAGGGAGGGGAGTATTCAAAAGCATCATATTCTTCCTCATCCTCAACATCACCTATACCAAGGATACTTCTTTTTCCCGGTACAACAATAGACCATTTTTTATCAGACGGGTCGACAATGTAGAATACGTGCTTGGCTTGTGTAGCTAGTATGAATGGCTCCTCACTGTCACGCAAACGAGCTAAGTCTACAAGAGTGAATCCACAAGGTTCGTCATTTTTAATGCATCGTCGATTATTATCTACCCACTTACATTTGAAAAGACCAATATTGAAAGTAGAGTAGTCAAGCTCCCATATTTCATGTCCCCGCCCGTAGTATACTAATTTAGCATCAACCGGCGCTTAATCCTTCGCACTCGCGTAAAATGTAGATGACACCAAAATAGAAACCCCAATATTTTGTAGATACGATGACTTCTTGTCTTGACCCTCAGTCCAAAATGTGGAGCCATTGACATCGTAACCCTCGTATTTGTTGACATCATCACGAGGACCAAAAGCTAACCACTTAACAATTTCGGATACACGCTTGAGTTCTTCGCATATTACTCGATTATGAAACCAATTGATAAATGTCTTGTTATGCAACTGCATCAATGCCCTATCCCCTTTAGAAGGATGTTTTGCGTGCAAGATATCAAAATGCTCACTCAAAAAAGGATAAACTTCCGGAATATGATGCAACACATACAAGTGTGCTTGTAGAAGGCTTTCTCGAGGAGGTGTGACCGATTTGGAGCCAATTGTTCCTTTTCCCTCAATCCTCCCTTCATGTCTAGAGGTGGGAAGTCCAATAGGCTTTGTCATGGCCAAATACTCGGCTATAAAGTTACTTATCTCATAGCTCACAGTGCCTTGAATCATACTCCCCTCGGGTTGTGCTGGATTCCTCACCTTGTTTTGTAAAACACCCATGTGTCTTTCAAAAGGATAACACCACCTTAAAAAAACTGGACCCAAAAGCTTGATCTCACGAACGAGATGGACAATAAGATGAACCATTACGTCAAAGAAAGAAGGTGGAAAATATATCTCAAACTTGCATAAAGTTACAATCACGTCGAGTTGAAGTGCATCAAGTTTAAAGGGATCAAGAACTTTACTACAAATTTTGTTGAAGAACGAACATAGCTCGGTAATAGCGTATCTCACATGTTTTGGCAGTATTCCACGGATTGCAATTGGTAAGAACACTTGCATCATTACATGGCAATCGTGAGATTTCATGCTTCCCAACTTCAGCTCACCATTTAGGCTCACAAATCTCTTCATGTTGGTTGAGTACCCAGACGGAACCTTAATGCCATACAAACACTCACAAAATGTCAGCTTCTCTGCTTTGGACAATGTGTAGCAAGCTGGAGGCAAATAAACTTTGTCATTACTCATCTTCTTCTTACTGCCACCAACTTCATCAGCTCTATTTCTTTTCTTACTCACCTTAACATGTGACCACAACTCCGGACGAAGACCCTTACATTCAAACCAATCTCGCACGGTCCTAACATCCTTTGTCTTACCCGGAATGTTCATGAGAGTCCCGAGTATGGCATCGCATACATTTTTCTCTATATGCATAACGTCAAGACAATGCCTAACCTATAGATCTCTCCAATATGGAAGCTTCCAAAAGATTGATTCTTTTTTCCATAATCGGTCTTCACCCCCTTGCACTTGCCCCGTTTTACCAAATACAGTCTCAACTCCCTTAACCTATTCATAAACCTCATAACCGGTCAACGGTCGACGAGCTACACGGTCCTCAACCTCCCCGTTGAACAACTTCTTCTTCTTACGATATTGGTGGTCTCGTGGGAGGAACTTTCGATGGTGCATGAATACGTGTTTGCACTTAGGAATCCACGTGGATTCCATGTCATCGATACATATTGGGCATGCTTTCTTCCCTTTGTTCTTATACCCCGATAAGTTGCCATATGCCGGAAAATCATTAACGGTGCATAAAAGCATTGCACGCAAGGTGAACTCCTCATTAGCATATGCATCAAACACTGAAACGCCTTCATCCCACATCTTTCTCAAATCCTCAACGAAAGGTGCAAGATACACATTTATGTCATTGCCAGGTTGTTTATGATCGAGATAAGAAGCAAAAGCATTATGTACTTACGCTTCATACACAACCAAGGTGGCAAATTATTGATCACTAAAAGTACCGGCCAAGTACTATGTTGAGAACTAAGATTGCCGAATGGGTTCATTCCATCCGTACACAGTCCGAGCCTTAAATTACGAACCTCATCCCCAAAAGTCTTATGCAACCTATCAATACTCTTCCACTCCGGAGAATCAAATGGATGTGTGAGCAAGTGACCTTTCTTCACCCTATCTGCATGCCACCTCAAATTTAACGCATCTTTCTTTATAGAAAACAAGCGCTTGAATCTAGGTATTATTTGAATATACCACAATACCTTAGCCGGGGGCCCTTTAGCATCCCGAGCCCCTTTACGCTTGTAGCGCGATAACCCATACCTAGGACACTCTTCTAAGTTCTCATTTTCATTCTGATACAACACACAATCATTCGGACACGCATGAATCTTCTGGTACTCTAAGCCGAAAGGACACATGAGCTTTTTGGCATAATATGTCGACTTTGAAAGTTCATTTCCCTCAGGAAGCATCTCACCTAATCCTTCTAATAACATTGTGAAACTAGCGTCACTCCAATTGAACTTTGACTTAATGTTGAAAATTGTCAACACTGTTGTTAGTTTGGTGAACTTTGTACATCCAGGGTACAAAGGCTTTTGAGAAGCCTCTGTCAACAAGTCAAAAACACGAGGACGTTTTCCTAACTCATCCTCGACTCCCTCCATCATCTCATCAACACGATCCACATCCTCATCGACATTCTCTTCATCTGTCTCATACCCATCAACATGATCTACCACATCCTCATTGACATCGGCCACATTATTGACGTCCTCAACAACACTTTTCTCTTTGTAAACTCCCTCCTCACAATGCCAAACCCAAACATGATATTGAGGCCTAAACCCACGTCGAAGTATGTGCTCCCTTAGGATATCAACACTATCTACCTTTGATACATTGCCACAACTTACACATGGGCAACAAAAACCAACTCCCCCGTCCTAACTTGATGTTCAACCGCAATACTACAAAATTCTAATACGCCATCAATAAATTCCGACGATTCAATGCTTCCATACATCCAAGAACGATCGTTTGTCATCCTAATTAGTGTGATTAATTGATTCAAAACAAAATTAATACACAACTTTTAAACATATATAATTAACGAACTCTAAATAACCACAAAATTAAGTAATAATCATTCATTTAACACTAATTAACCCAAATAATAACACAATGTTTTTTAAACTGTCCAAATGATGTTTATTATAGTAACCATAATTAATATTCATATAAAAACAATAAAAATAAAATCACATTCATAAACTTGGACAACTAATTAACATTCATATCAACAACTCATTCATTTAACCATAAACAACCCTAATTAAACCTACTTTACAAACTAGAAATAAATTATGATAAATTTAAAACATAAAAACCACACACATTGATAAATAAAATGAAGAAATTACTTAAAAATATAACAAAACATGATATATATGATAAATTTAAAACTTAAAAACAACAACAACATACACATCAAAGTATGAAAATTTAAACCTAACTTAAAAAATCAAAATGAAAAAGATACCTTTAATTTCGTGGGTTTTGGTGGGTTGCGTATAACCTATACAATGAAAAAAAATTAGTATAAAAAAACTAAATCCCTAAAACATAATGAAGGTTGAAGAACTTAAATTAAGCTTGAAAAAATAATACCTTGAAGAACAATAGAAGAAAACCGATGTACTGTATATGTGTTCAAAGTTTATGAAAATTCTAAGTTTGAAGTTTAATATGATAATGAACTACAAGAACGGTTTTGAAGAATGATGATGAACAAGAACAGTAGAAGAAAAAAACCGCTGTACTGTATCGAAGTTTATGAAAATTCGATGTTTGAAGTTTGATGATGAACAAGAGAAGTTTGAAGAAGTTTGGAATGGAACGAATTATAAGGAGAACGAAGGAAAACAGTATGCGTATTCGTTTAGTGCGTGCAGTATAAGGAAATCGAAGGGTTATTATTTCTCATGAAAATATAAACGTTAAAATATAAAGGGCGCCATTTTAGTAAACTTAATTTCTCCGGTTAAAGACCACAATCGCAGCAGTTAATAAAATTCAAGGCTTATTTGTTGCGGGCACAACACAAACTACAGCATTTAAAAGTTCAACTGAGTATTTGCTGCGGTCAAGGCATAGAACCGCAGCACTTAATGTTTTTTTTTCTTGTTGTTTTTCCTACTTTATGAAAATTCGATGTTTGAAGTTTGATAATGAACAAGAGAAGTTTGAAGAAATCTGGAATGGAACCAATTATAAGGAGAACGAAGGAAAACAGTATGCGTGTTCGTTTTGTGAAGCGTTTTTTCAATGGAGAAGATGATGAAGTTTGATGAAGAGCAGATGGTGAAGTTTGATGATGAACTAACAAGAACAGTACATAGAAGTTTGAAGTTTGAGTATGGAGAAGATAAAATGATGTGTTCGTCGTGCGTGTGTTTGTTTGTGGTAATGAAACAGAAGCAATTATAAGGGTTTTATGAAAATATAAACTTAAAGTTGGGCGCCATTATATTTTAATATATACTATTTGCTGCGGTCAAAGGGATGAACCCCAGCAATTGGGTGTGTTATTTGCTGCGGTCCCAAGCATAACCGCAGTAATTGAGCTTGCAACTGTTTATTTGCTGCGGTTAAGTCCATAAACCGCAGCAATTGTTTGGTTTTTTTTTCTTATTTCTTTTCCTATTTATTGCTGCGTATATACAATAACCGCAACAAATAATAAGCAGCAAATACTTTTTTTTCCACTAGTGTTTGACTTGTTTTTTAAACTAGAAATATTGATTTTTGTGAAATTATAAGTTTTATTTGTTTTACAACTAGAATGCTGATCTTTGCAAACCTAATAAGTTTACTTATTTTTCTAAACTTGAAATATTGTTTTTTGGTGAACTTGTAGAATTTTAAAAACTTATCCAAATGATGCAATTTTAACTTGAATTTTAATTAGAATATTTGATTTTTTTAAGAGAATAAAGTTTTATTTATTGTAAAGTTGAAAATGTTGATTTTGGGAACTTATTTAAAGAGAAATAGATTTTAGTAGTTACTTGTGGAAAATATTAATTTAGAGACTATTGATAGAATATTAAGTTATTAGTGTTAATTTAGCAAGCTATCAAAAATAAAGTTATAAATAAAATTTAGTGTGTAAAAATTTAATAATAAATGTATAAAGACATAAAGGTTAAATCTACGTTATGATTTAGAATTTTATTAAATAAAATAGGTGATCACCTAAGTTGATCAAAGTCAAAGTCAATGTCAAATTGCAGTAATAAAAATGTGATGTACTTGTGTGAATGAATATTGATTGAATAACCTTGATAGTAAGGTAATGTCGAACCATGGGTCGGCATGTAAAATCTCAGCGCTCGTGTTGACCGGCACGTAAAATGCGGTGTAAGACAGGGGGTTAGCTACCTATCCTGTAGAGCTCAAACATAAATTGTATTGGAGGGCGACAAATCCCACCACAGTTAGGGTTTAGGACTACGGTCCTGACCTAACCAGACCCTTATATATATATCAGGTGTCATATTGATGTGTTTGTTGATCAGTGATAAACTTGATTAGTGTTGATGCTATGATGCATGGTACGGTTATGAGTATTAACCAAATGAACTTACTTAAGTGTTAAGATCACCGAATTGTATAAGTGGCAGTAACGTACTTCTGTCAGGATTGAGAATGGTATCTTAATGACTTAAAAGTATGGAACAGAAAAAGAATATGGTAAAAGTATACGGTAATGTCAATTAATTATAAGTTCGTACTTAAATTATTATTTTGTAAGTGTAGCGTATAATTTTCGTATTTTGAGCTGGATAGGAAGTTATGCTCAGTGTTAAGCGCTGATCGATTCAATCGGCTGTCATCCGTATCATGGATGACAGCATTTTACAGGATTTAGTTCAGATTCCGATCCAAGCCATAGCGATTACTATTTATCGAGAACTTAACTGTTTTTTGTATCTTTATTGATGACTTGATGATAATGTATTTGTTTCATTTTTAGCAAAAAATATTTCTTATCTGATGTAATATTTACTTTTGTTTTAAACAGTTTCACTTTTTATAATTAAAAGTTTTTTTAACAGTTCCTCATTTTGAGACTTCCGCAATATTCCTGTATTAAACATTATTATTAAATGTTAATTATGTATCGAGATTGTCAATCCTATTACAGCAGGACATAAGGAATTTTCAACTTAAAACTATTGTTTCTTTTCTCTTTTTTCTTTGGATTAAATAGTGTATTATGCAGCTTCGTTATTCAATATATGTAGACCTGGGAAAACGGTCGGTCGGTCGGGTTTTGGGTCGGATCAATTTCGGTCGGGTCATTTTCGGGTCGGGTCAGTTTCAGGTCGGATCACTCTGGGTTTCGGGTAGGTTCGGATTGACCCAGCGGGTTACCATAAAACATTAGAATATCCAATCGACTAATTCAACATTAAAAAAAATCGGTAAAATGTCAAAAAAAAATCATCAGAGAAATTACATGTACGATTTTCAAAAAATAGTTGGTATGTCAAGTTCATTTAAGTGCAAGAAAAATAGGGGAATTAATACTTATTTTGAAAGACTTGTAAGATACGCGCTTTATAAAAGTTATTTTGTTTATTATAAATGTAACGTTAGATAAAAATGACGTTAAAATTATCTTCACAATTTTCATGTTGGAAAGATATACAACTAACTAAGTACTTATTTCGTCTTATAAGATACGCGTTTTATAATTTAGGGTAGCGACATTCGTTTTTTGAAAAGCTCATTCAAACGTGCGAAACGTTCGTATAAATTATATTGATTTGCTTACTGAAATGTAGAAGAATTAAAAACTCATTTGACTGATTTAACAAGATACATGTATTCAATTAAGATGATTATAACGTCCTGTTTTTAAAGAAAAATAATTACGATGGCTAAAAAGACGTTAAATACGTGTTTTTTGAGATCTATTGATGAGTTTTAGGGTTCAAGTGATATACTCAATATGTTGAGATACTTTGAAAACTAAAATTTTATTTGAAATGAATTCTATCATTGAAATTACTCTAAAAATTGATATTAAATATGTCAAAACGGGTCGGTTTTCGGTCGGTTTCCGATCGGGTCATTTTCGGTCGGGTAATTATCGGGTCGGTCATGTTTCGGATTAAGTCGCTTTCGGGTCGGTCGGGTTTGAGTTTTGTCGGGTCGGGTCGGGTCCCGGGTTCATTTTCGGGTCGGATCAAATTTTCCCAGGTCTAAATATATGACTTACTAACCTTTAATATCACCATTCCTAAGATGGTTATAAAATCATTCTTGGATTTCGAAATGTACGCACATAGTCCCACTGAAATGGAATGATCGAGAGAATGGGAAACAGCTAATATCACGAGTATCTGTTACAATGTGACATTCAATTTTGAATTCTGGGAGTAAAATTTTATGTTCATTCAAATAGAAAAATCATTCATCCATGAATTATTACGCAGTTTCATCTGCATATATAGTATAAACATAGAACATCTAGCTGAAATACAAAGCATGCACTAACAAAACATAACAGAAAGAACACTCTCAGAGTGGGAACGTAAAAGGATTCTTTCAGAAGTTGTAGAATTCAATAAGCCTACATAAACATTTCCGATTGTGATAGCAGCCACAGAACCACACTAGAAAGTAGAAACCCCAGTTATAAGATCCATCAAAATGAACAGTTATAAAGCATTCAAGTATCTATTACTTTTTATATAACTTTACGATTAACCAATGAGGAAACAGATGAAACTTAGAAGTTGAAGTAAATGAGTACACAAACAATAAGCCATCTAGAAACAGAAAAACAAAAGGGGGAATGAATCATATGGTATGTATACATTGAATCGATATGAACCAAATAAAAGAAAGTAATTTTACTCCCCATCGTAATCAGATGGCTATGCATTCAATTTTCCTTTTCATATTCATATTTACTCTTCTTATATCAAAGTGTTTCTTACTCTCTCTGTTTTAAGTATTTCCTACAATCTATCCCCCACACTACTCACTATCGATCTTCTCACTATTTTCTCTGCATTATGAATGACACAAGTTTGAAAACTTTTTCTTACTCACAACAATAAACAATTAAAAATTAAAAAATTTGAAGTTTTACTAACATCAATTTGGAACTAAGTGATGCAATTTACCAAAGTGCAATGTATCCAACAAAAGCTTTTAGAATCACAATTTTCTCCTCACTATCAATCTTTCACACTCAAAAGTGGTAGATAAGTGTCAAAATCATTCACTAAACAATCATTTAACTGCTGAAAATTAAACTTCTTCACAGAATTTTGATTTCTCCCCATTATGCATGTCACATTTCATTTTTAGTACATCAACTGAAAAACGCAACTAATAATATAATCAAATATTCAACTACTTGAGTACTTCTAAAATTCGATATCCAAACGTCAACATGCACTTAGACCAAATTTAATCGCAAGACAAATTCTCAACATCAATGTTAGAAATATCGAATCCAACAACAGAAAATGTATAGCAATTGAAAAAACAAACGAAGGAACTGCAAATAATTAAAGAAATTAAAGAATTGTTAACAGAACAATCATAGAAAATTTGTACTCCTGCTACGAATTAATAAATTGCAGTGAGGATAGAATAATTCAGATACCTACTTCGAATCGACAAGAAGCTCAAATTCACGGCAAGACTCTGCAGAAATTTCTTACACTTAAACACTACATCAGAGCAAAAACCTGAGGATGAGAGAGCTGGAAAATTTTTAGTAAATGTAGAATCATTGTTGAATAAATTCGGCAAATTAAATCCAGCGATTTCATCCATCGATTGAGAACCGAGGACCGACAACCGAGTACCTTACTAATCGAACTGAACACTTTCTCAATCATGAAAATTTACAAATACTTTCATCAATTTCGTTTACGAATTTTTTTAGTGGTAGTAATAAATTTAGGTGGTAAATAAAATATTATTTTTTTGGTTGAATTAAATATTTATTTATAGAATACGAAATATGTGGTCAATGAAGATGATCGCGACGTTTATTTTTTAAAAAGAAATCATTATGTTCGCGAAAAATAGCGTAATGTTAAGAGAACACTTTCCTTTTGTCTACGCTGTAAAAAAGTTGAAAGTTTAGGATTATCACGTGGATTAAAAAAAATATTATTGGTTTGTGATTACCTCTTTAGTTATTACATGTGTTGTTCTGTGTGCCTATGGATACTTAATACTTGGATATAACTAATTTTGCTTTATATAACTACAAATGATCACAAAAAAGAATCGATCTAAATTTCTACACGGATTTACGTTTCATCAAAGGTAAGATTGAAGATTCAACATTTTTCTTAAATGATGAAAGTCAAACATACTCCATATATTAACTAGTGATTCTTTATAATTAGTTATTTATTTAATTTACAAAGTAGTTATTTATTTTATTTTAGCTACAGTATTTTGTTTTTTAATTTGTCATCTTATATGTTTATACAAAAATTGAATAAATAATACTCCATAACATATTGAAATTATATTAAATGTAACTTGGTAACCTATAATTTAGGCAATTTGTTAGAATTATTTGTGTTTCTAATTCAAATGTTGGAATTATTACAATAATGATGTATTACAAATATGTGTTACAAGATAAATCTACACTATTTGTAATCCTTTGTATATGGTTTTGAACTCTTGTTGAATCACCAAGAAGACGATGAAGATATGGTTGCGACAGTCAAAGAAGTCGCTCGGAAACTTGATATGATTATAAGGCATTCATGCACTTTCCTATTGTGATATTTCTCCCACAAAGGTGCTTGGGATGATAAATGAAATTCACAATGAGATACAATCTACACAACAAAATCCTAGCACAAGAAAATTACAATAGTAAATACAAGTGTTGTGGTGAATTAATAACTTTGATGATATTGAGAGTTAATTACTCTCTCAATATTATCTCATAAAAGGAGGAACAAGAATGAGAGTATTCTTAAGGGAGAAATAAGAAATGATATGGAGATGGGATGGAATGTCTCTTGGCATGCAACCTCTATTTATAGAGCTATGCATGAAACAATACCTCCTTTTGAAACAAAAGTATTTCACCAAACAAAGCTTTTTCACCAAGCAAAGCTTAAGAAAACAAAGTAATGTTTCACCAAGAAAAGCTTATGAAACAAAGTAATGTTTCACCAAGCAAATCTTATGAAACTAAGTAATGTTTCACCAAAAAAAAACTTATGATTCAAAGTAATGATTCATCAAATTCTTTGAGGCATTTAATTTGGACTTATAATATATTTATTTAAGTCCCACCACTATACTAAGTATATAGTATATACAAATCTAGGTTTATATACTCTAAATGTTCAACAATCCTCCCCCATTTAGAGTATAACAAACCACATCCTTCCTTTACACATTAAGTATATAATTCCGTTTCATGCATCAACGCTAATGTCCCTACCGATTGAATTAACACCTAGTATAAAACACTTCACAAGCGATCGAACTAGAATGATATCCCTACGGATTGAATCAACTAGCCCATCCAACCACTTGAAGGTTAAATACACACAAAACCAATAACACATTGTCATTTACCTTGACACATTATATAGGGTCGTGTCCATATCTATTCATAAGTTTATCATAGCCGGATATGCTAATCTTGACTACTTGAAGCGGCCAAAACTTCAAACTTATATAGGTAGGTTCTCACTACGTAAAACATAACCCCGTGATAGGATACCATCAAGAGCTCTTCAACCCTTGACCTTGAGAACTTAAGCGACTACCTTGTCATTACGATCTAAAGCAACTATGGGTCATTCATCATTGTTGCTTTCAAAGACTTTAAAGGACTTTACCACATTGAATTCAAGACAGAATGCTACTTGTGTGTGAATTGGGACTTTGCTTTAAAATTTATTGACATAAACTGATCTCAATTGATGCTTGTTCAATTGAAACCTTACTCATGTCTTTAGTGAAAAAATCAGTCAAACTGAACTTGGTGTTCACATAGTCAAGAGTTATGACCCCATGAATGATAAGATCTTGCACTAGACTGTGTTTAAGAGCAATATGTCTCGACTTACCATTATACACTTGACCATAAGATCTTCCCAAAGCCGTTGTGCAATCCGAATGAATTGCCACCGGTGAAATTGGCTTTGGCAACAAAGGTATCTCAAACATGAGATTCCTTAACCACTCCGCTTCATTTGCAGTCGAGGCGAGTGCAATGAATTCCGCAGACATAGTGGAATGTGCTATTACCATTTGTTTCTTGGAAGCCCATGAAATGGCACCTCCCCCATAAATAAACACCCAACCACTAGTGGAAGAATTATCCTCTTCATTAGTGATCCAACTAGCATCAGAATAACCTTCCAAAATAGGAGGTTCACCACTATAAGTTATACCATAATTTATGGTTCCTTTCAAGTATCGTAATACTCTCCTTATCGCCAACCAATGTTGGGGACCCGGGTTACTAGTAAATCTACTCAATTTACCAACCGCAAATGCTATGTCCGGCCTTGTACATGTTATAGCATACATCAAAGATCCAATAATCTTTGCATACTCTAATTAAGAAATTGGTTTTCCGGTATGCTCAGTAAATTTCATACCTTGCTCCATGAGACTTGAGATTGGTGTCGAATCTTGCAATTTAAACCTATTAAGCACTTTATCAATGTAATGTGATTGACTAAGCTTAATACGAACACCATCTCTTTTGACCTTTATGCCTAAGATCACATCGGCCTCCCCCATATCCTTCATTTGGAAGGATTTAGACAAAAAATCCTTTGTCTCTTGGATATGTACTAAACTAGTACCAAAGATAAGAATGTCATCCACGTATAAACAAATGATAACTCCATTTCCATGGTTATCAAATTTGCTATAAACGCATTTATCCGCTTGATTCAACTTGAATCCAAAGGACAATATAGTTTCATCGAACTTTTGATGCCATTGTTTTGGTGCTTGTTTAAGTGCATATAGTGACTTAACAAGTTTACACACCTTATTTTCTTGTCCTTTCAAAATAAACCCTTCGGGTTGTTTCATGTAAACTTCCTCATCTAGCTCACCGTATAAGAATGCGGTTTTCACATCCATTTGATGGACCTCTAGATGATAAATTGTAGCCAATGCTACCAACAACCTAATGGTGGTTATTCTTGCAACTGGTGCATATGTATCAAAACGATCAATACCAAGCTTTTGTCTAAAGCCCTGTGCCACTAAATGAGCCTTGAACTTATCAATAGTTCCATCGATTTTCATCTTCTTGCGGAAGATCCACTTGCAACCAATTGGTTTACAAGTCGGTGGGAGATCTACTAATACCCATGTATTATTCCCCATGATGGATTGCATTTCATCATCTATTGCCTCTTTCCAAAAGGCACTATCTTGTGATGCCATAGCATCACTAAAAGTCAATGGGTCTCCTTCCACATTAAATAAATATGGAACACTAGATAATATTTTATCTCTAGTTCCTTTAACCAAATATACATGGAAATCTGGTCCAAAGCTTTTGGCTTTCCGTTGTCTCTTACTCCTTATAGGAATAATTTCAATATTCTCTTCTTCATCATCTAGTTGTTGATTTGTATCAACATCTAGAGGGGGTTCTGGTTGATCATTATCAATACTTTCTTCGGTACTAAGTTGTAGATTCTTTTGTCTACTCAATGATGAGAATCTATTCTCATAAAAAATGGCATCCCTAGACTCAATAATCGAGTGTATCGATATGTAGTCATTTTGTTCTATTACATAGAACCTATAAGTTTTGCTATGTTGAGCATAACCTATAAAGATGCATTCCAAACCTCGTTCACCGAGTTTCTTTCTTTTGTTTCCGGGCAATCTGACTATAGCCCTACATCCCCAAACTTTAAGATAACTTAAGTTTGGTTTTCTTTTATACCAAAGTTCATAAGGTGTTTCCTTATTGGTTCTTGTAGGAACCCGGTTAAGAATGTGACAAGCCGTCAACAATGCTTCACCCCAAAATCCTTCAACTAAACCGGAGTAGGATAACATGGTATTCACCATCTCTTGAAGAGTTCGATTCTTCCTTTCTGCCACACCATTGGATTGTGGTGCGTAACCAGCAGTGGTTTCATGAATTATACCCATAGATTGGAAATACGTAGGATCATAATATTCTCCTCCCTTATCGGTCCTCAATTTTTTAAGATTACGTCCAATTTGTAAAATCAACTTCATTTTTGTATATCTTAAAAGAATTAAGAGCTTCATCTTTTGCATGTAATAAGAACACATAACAAAACTTGGAATAATCATCAATAAAAGTAATCACATACTTCTTATTGCCTAATGATGGTGTACTATGAAAATCACACAAACCACTATGTACCAAATCTAAAATATTAGATTTTCTTAAAACACTTTTGAAAGGTGTTCTAGTGATTTTATTCAACATACATGTTTTACAATTATGAGATTGTTGTGGACAAAAAGGAATTCAATCATGCTTAGACATAAAAGAAACTTTATCAAAATTCACATGTCCCAATCTTAAATGCCAAAGGTAATGCAAATCATCAAATATATTACTAGGATCATCAATATTATACACATAGTTTTTATATACAAGAGAAAGCTTATATAAATTACATTGTAAATAAGCACGTCCTATAAATAAGTTTCCTGTAGAAATTATACATCTATTGGCTTCAAATACTAATTTGTAGCCCATTCGATTCAATACGGAACCCGAGACAAGATTCCTACTAATTTCGGGAGCGTAGTATACATCTATTAACACCAAGAGATTTCCCGAAGTAAACATAAGTTCTACTTGCCCTTTTCCATGGACCTTGATAGAAGAATTGTTCCCCATGTAGAGAGACTCTCCATCAACCACCTTGTGCAAGGTTTTGAACAAATGTTTGTTGCCACATACATATCTCGTAGTCCCTGAATCGATAAACCAAGACTTAGGATCATCCTACACAATACTAATGTTAGTATTCATTAAACAAACATCAAAACTAGATTGTTTATTTAATATGGATTGATCACCTTTAGTAGATGGGTCCCTGCTTGTTGAAGCATGACCCTTTGTCTTCTTTTTTTTGTTCTTAAAAACAAAAAAAATTTTCTTTTGATGTCTGGGCTTTCCACACTCCCAACACCCGTTTTCAACGATTTTGGATTTGTTAGAGATCCCCTTGTAAGTCTTCTTACGCTTTTCACCACGAGAGGATTTTCCCTCAACCATGTTAACCGACCCAATATTTGGATTTGGATCCCTTTGCCCCTCTTGGGCATGAATGCTAGACTCAACAACAAGATGTTGTCCAAGATCGGTAAGACTCATGTCTTCCTTCTTATGTTTTAATGCATGTCTAACATCCCTCCATGACGGAGGCAACTTGTCTATTATGCTACTTACAACAAAAATCTCATCCATTTTAATGTCATGAATTTGCATGTTAGAGTATAACCTTTGTAAGTCATGAAATTGATCAACAATTGGGCGATTATCAACCATTTTATATGCATTAAAGTAACTTACAAGGAATTTCTTTGAACTTGCATCTTCGACCATGTATTTTTCTTCAAGTGCTTCCCATAAAAGTTTGGCCGAGTCATGATATTGATAAACATCAAAGAGAGAATCATTCATGCCATTCAAGATGTGTCCTCGACAAATGAAGTCGTCATTATCCCACTTACTTATTTTCCTTGGTTGCTCCAATGTTTCATTTTCGGACTCCTCCCGTCTGGGAGTGCTAATAACGTAAACGACGTTGAGGGTTGTCAAAAGAATTTGCATTTTCTTTTGCCAACGTCGGAAGTCGACACCAACAAACTTTTCTAACTTATTGAAATTTGAAGTGAGTTCCTTAACACTTGCCATGATGAAGAAAGTATCACAATAGATTATTACAATAATGATGTATTACAAATATGTGTTACAAGATAAATCTACACTATTTGTAATCCTTTGTATATGGCTTTGAACTCTTGTTGAATCACCAAGAAGACGATGAAGATATGGTTGCGACAATTAAAGAAGTCGCTCGAAAACTTGATATGATTATAAGGCGTTCATATACTTTCCTATTGTGATATTTCTCCCACAAAGGTGCTTGGGATGATAAATGAAATTTACAATGAGATACAATCTACACAACAAAATCCTAGCACAAGGAAATTGAAATAGTAAATACAAGTGTTGTCGTGAATTAAGAACTTTGATGATATTGAAAGTTAATTACTCTCTCAATATTATCTCATGAAAGGAAGAACAAGAATGGGAGTATTCTTAAGGGAGAAATGAGAAATGATATGGAGATGGGATGAAATGTCCCTTGGCATGCAACCTCTATTTATAGAGCTATGCATGAAACAATACCTCCTTTTGAAACAAAAGTGTTTCACCAAACAAAGCTTTTTCACCAAGCAAAGCTTATGAAACAAAGTAATGTTTCATCAAGCAAGGCTTATGAAACAATGTAATGTTTAACCAAGCAAAGCTTATGAAATAAAGTAATATTTCACCAAGCAAAGCTTATGAAACAAAGTAATGTTTCCCCAAACAAAGCTTATAAAACAAAGTAATGTTTCCCCAAGTAAAGCTTATAAAACAAAGTACCAAGCAAAGCTTAAGCAACAAAGTAATGTTTCACCAAACAAAACTTATGAATCAAAGTAATGATTCACCAAACTCTTTGAGGCATTTAATTTGGACTTATAATATATTTATTTAAGTCCCACCACTATACTAAGTATGTAGTATATACAAATCTAGGTTTATATACTCTAAATGTTCAACAGGAATCACCTTAAATTGTTGTTCTTAATATTCTGTAAGGTTGTGGCTGTAAGTTTATGTTGTCTGTTTTTCTAAGCATTTTAAACCGTATTTTCTTTTTCATTTTAACATTTATGCTGGCAAAATATTAACATGTATCATTAAAAAATCAAATATTAACAGGAATCACCTTAAATTGTTGTTCTTAAATATTTTTTTTTACTTTTTAGTAATTATTTTGTATTTGAATTTCATGGACTCGAATAAGTGATTGTAATACGATAATAAGTTGCTTACAAAAATACAAAAAGACTAGAAAAAGGTTCAATTTTGACAATCATAGAGACTTTGTTTAAGACCCATTAAGGACCCTAGACCCGTCAGATCCGGAGGGTCTGGTTCTGGGTCTGAAAATTTTGGACCCTTAGGGTCCGGATACGGGTTTGGCTCTATAAAAAATAAAAAGATTCGGGTCTAACCAAACCCGCCCCATGACCATCCCTAATGTGTGGTAAGCATTCTGGGAAGATCATCCACATGCAATGAACGAAGATCATCCTATATTTTTTAAAAGGTTGTGTCTTCTGGAACCCATTAGGAATACAAGAAGACACCCTAGAACTTCCTTACTTTTTTTGCATTTGAGAATGTATTTATAAGAAAATTACATATATTTATTATCAAACTAAAACATGTGAACATTCCATTGATATTCTCATTTAGATTCATCTTAAACATCTTGTATTGATGCATTAAGATGTTGATCTTTATTTCCTTCACTTAACTAGTTCCTTCATAAGTAACAAACAACTTGTCCCATATCACTTTGGTAGTTACACAAGAGGATACCCTAAGGAACTCAGTTCCAAGACTTCCAAATTGATTCATTGCTCGAAAGTTCTTTGAGATGACTTTCAAATCTATTTGATTGAATTCAAATTCGATCTTTGGAATATTGTTTCCATTGTCATCATTCTTCATGGGGACTGGAGGACCATTTTTGATAATTTCTAAAAGTTCCATGTCTTGATTAATTATGAACATTTGCATTATGGTTTTTCATTGTGAAAAGTTTTTGTCACTAAAGAATGGAGGCATTCTGAATGAGCGACCTTGAACAAATAGACTTTCTCCTATTACATCCATAATAAATCACTAGATTGTTGATCTCTCGTTTTGAGCAAAGAGAGTATGCTCATTTTGAAATTTCTTTTGAAAGACATTTGAAAGTCTTGAAACAGGTTTTGAAATAATATTTGTTTATGAAAGATAATGTGTGGAATGATAAGGACAAAAATAATTTAGGATGGCACAACAAATAGTTAATGAGGTTCAGCTATAAATAGCCTAGTCTCCGCTTAGGGTTCTTTTAACCTGTAGGATTCAAACGTCTTTCAGTAATTTGAAATCTTAGATCACTAGAAAAACTGATTCTCCTCTACACAAGTCCTTGTCTAAACACTCTTACTAATTCGAAGAGCAACACTTTAGAAAGGTGTCTTACACGAGGCTTTACCAAAAATTATTCTTAGTTAGTACAATTAATTTTTTTTATTTATTTTTCAGAAGTTGTTGTTCATGTTTTTCATTTTAAGTTGAAAACTCCTTATATTAGAGATAGATTGCCTAAAAGAACCAATAATAGGGTTTTTCCTTCAACTCAATAGTTTTTCCAAAACCTTGATTCAATAAGACCTCTTTTGAAAAAGACTACCTACGTGTTATTCAAAGGGAGGAAACCAAATATTTTGTATTTCAAACCTTTTGGATGTACATGTTTTGTTCATAACAATCGTAAGGACAACCTTATCTTAGTAAGCTTGCACGCATAGTGACAGAGTTATATTTCTTGGTTATGGTCTTAATAGTAAAGCTTATCATGTATATAATCTATGCACTAAAGTTGTGGACAAAAAAATACTTGTTATTTTTGATAAAAATCATAATGGAATCTTAAGTGAAGGTTTTGCATATTTAAAGCTATGTCGTGATGATGATGAAGATGAAACAACAAAGGAGTCTGAAGTGATTCAAGCCATTGACATAGCTAATATGGAGACCAATGAAGGTTCTCAAGGCCCTAACAATATCAATCAGGAACCTGAGCCTGGAGAACAAGTCTAGAATGATTATAGCTCTTAAGATAACTCTCACAGCCTTGAATCTGAAGAAATAGTATCTCCCTTCGTCATGAAAAGAAAATTCAAACATTCATCTTCTCATCCCTTGGATATTATCATAACAGATCCACAAAGCGGTGTTCAAACAAGATATAAGAGTTATTATGCTTCTCATTCTTTTGTTTCCCTTATTGAACAAAAGGGCCATGATGAAGCACTACAAGAAGCCGAATGGATTGTTCCATGCAAAATAAGCAAAATGAGTTTGAAAGGGACAAGGTGTGGATATTGGTTCCTAGACCTAATGATCAAATAATCATTGGAACCAAGCAGGTGTTTCGTAAAAAATGTAATGAAAATGGTAAGGTCGTTCGTTACAAAGCTAGACTTTTGCAAAATGTTATAATCAAGAAGAACGTATCGATTATGAAGAAACCTTTGCACCTGTTGCTATATTAGAGGCTATTAGAATGTTGTTAGCTTTTTCTTCTTTCATGCATATTAAAATTTATCAAATAGATGTTAAATGTGCTTTATTAAACGGTTATCTTAACGAAGAAGTGTATGTAGATTAACCTCCAGGTTTTGAAAATGAAAATTTTCAAAATCATGTTTTTATTTTGGAGAAAGCTCTTTACGGATTAAAACAAACTCCTAGAGCTTCGTATGAAAGACTTTCAAACTTTTTGATGGCCAATGGTTTTGAACAGAGGATTGATAGACAAGACACTCCTCATTAAGACTCAAGGTAGTGATATGTTATATTTGGTGCTACTAACGTTTTTCTTAGCATGTAGTTTCTGATCTCAGGAGTAAAGAGTTTGAGATAAGCATGATGGGAGAATTTACATTCTTCCTTAGATTGCAATAAATCAAACAAGAAAAAGAAGGCATATTTATTAATGGGATACATGATAGGCACGAACTTTTGCAAAAGGCCAGTGGTAGCAAATCTTAAAAAAAAAATTTCACAAAAGAGCATTGTATTTTTAGTATTCAAGATACCGTAACATTATGAACCAACAAACGTTTGATTTTTCGTTATATTGGAAAATTTTTCCTTTTTGCCCTTGTCTCCTTCTTTATCCATCTTCTCCATCTTCATCCATCTTTTTCTTCCCTCCATCTTCTTTCATTCATTTTCTTCTTCTCCTCTCACCATCTCCATTTTTCAGTAGCTAACTCAATTTTGGACCAATTCCAACTCTAAAACAAAAACAAAACTCTTCAATATTATCATATTTAACGGTTAGATTTATCTCCAAGATTGAAACTTTAATCCTTTTAATTACCCTTCAATTCTCTAAATTTTGGTTTTATCTTTTTATGGTGATGTCGGTTGTTTCACCAAAGAGATCATCTTTAAGCATAGCATTTTCAAGAGGTGGATGTTGTTATCATGGAAGTAACAACAACAAAAGATCATGTTGTTTGTATTCTTCTTTTTCTTCAATGGTGTATGATATATGATGCAATTGTGATATACAACAAAATTCAATCTAATTAAAACTTTAAATTCCCTAGTATGAGATTTCATCAAATAAGTACTTTTAATCAAAATAATCAAAAACCCAATCTCCTAAAATCAACAAACAATTAAGATTATTATCATAATTTCATCGAAGTCAATAAAAATTGCTTTCGTCTTCGCATGCCAAATTAAAACTTCAGTCCAAATAATGAAGGTGCTTTCCTCTTCGTAGGAAATTCTGGAATTAGATTAAAGGAAATTGTAGATTGATGAAAGAAGATGAATGCAAGAAGAAGAACATGGATGAAGGAGAATGGGTTACTGTATTTTAAGGAAATTATACAAGGGCAAAAGGAATTTTCCAAGATTATGAAAAATTTAACGGTTTTTGGTTCATAATGTTACGGCCGCTTTAATTCCAAAAGTATAATGCTATTTTGTGGAATTTTTT
>NC_080047.1:33452792-33470292 GCF_026212465.1 Amaranthus tricolor
TTTTTATTTTGATTTTTATTTTTTTTATTATTATTATTATTTTAATTTTTAATTATTATTATTATTATTATTATTATATTATTATTATTATTATTATTATTATTATTATTATTATTATTATTATTATTATTATTATTATTATTATTATTATTTTAATTTTTTTTATTTTTATTTTTATTATTATTTTTATTTTTATTTTTGTTTTTATTTTTGTTTTTATTTTTATTATTATTATTATTATTATTATTATTATTATTATTATTATTATTATTATTATTATTATTATTATTATTTTTTATTATTATTTTTATTTATTATTATTATTTCCTTTTTAATTTTTATTATTATTATTATTATTATTATTATTATTATTATTATTATTATTATTATTATTATTATTATTATTATTATTTTATTTCTATTTTTATTTTTATTTTTTTGGGTTATTATTATTATTATTATTATTATTATTATTATTATTATTATTATTATTATTATTATTATTATTATTATTATTATTATTATTATTATTTTTTATAAACTTTTTATTAATAATAATAATTATTATTATTATTATTATTATTATTTATTTTTTATTTTTATTTTTATTTTTATTTTTATTTTTATTTTTATTTTTATTTTTTATTTTTTTTTTATTATTTTTTTTTTTTATTTTATTATTATTATTTTTATTTTTATTTTTATTATTTTTATCATGATTTTTATTTTTATTATTTTTATTATTATTATTATTATTGTTTTATTATTATTATTATTTTTTTTTTTTAATTTTTTTTTTTTTTAAGGTCATGTGACTATCACGTAATAGTCAACGGTTAATTTTAACGGTCAAAATGCTAAAAACCGTTATAAGGTAGTCTTTTGCAAAGAAATGTATTATATAAGGTAGTTTTTTGCAAAAAATTTTAGATAAGGTAGTTTTTTGCAAAGAGGGGTATAGAATAGGTAGTTTATTATAATTTTCTCTAAAATTAATGAAAAACATTTGAGACCATAAACATTATAAAAATATTAAAATTAAAATTTTACGTGGAAGCATAAATATTAAAAATATGAAATTTAAGATGATAAAGGCTAACTATAGAAATTCTTTAGATAAACCACAATAGAAGTGCATAATATAGAAAATGATAAAAATCAAATACGAATGGACAGAGAAGTTTACATCCAATTAGATTAAAATATTCAGTCGCTAAGATATAAAAAAAACAACCACACTTTGTTTTATTTCGAAGTGTGACAATTAGATTTAGGCTAAATAATTAAACTAGCTAGCTTCTCTGAGTTCAACCAATAGCTCAATCTACACAATGTGCAGTACATAAAATTTCCACACCAAGTTTAGTGTTTTTATTTTTAACACAAATCTGGTTACAGATATAGTATTTTGTGTGGATGGAATTAAACAAATTGTATTGATGAGATTTTTTAAAAAATGGTGGATGATTATTCAAAATTGAAATAATGTAAAATGAACGATAAATAAATAGTTTGAACTGACTAGAATTTTTTTAAAAAATTTTACAAAATAGCATTGTACTTTTGGAATTTCACAAATTAAATTATAATTTAATATTTTTTGGACATTAATATTACGACATTTTAAATTTCCAAAAGTACAATGCTATTTTATGGAATTTTAAGTAAAGTAGGTTATTGTATTATAAGGAAAGAAGACAAGGTTAAAAAAAAAATTTCACAACTTAACATATAATATAACGATTTTTAAAATTAATATTACGGCAACTTAAATTGTGAAATTCTTTTAACGATTTATTATCATGATCTTTCACAAAAATTCGTTACCACAATGTAAAATATCCTGTTTATTTTCTTTTACAAATCCGTTTTAACCACTCGATAACAGACTAACCTGTTTTAGCCCTTCTTTTTCTATGTCAAATGATTATTGAAACACAATTCCATTCCCAGGGGGTTGTATTTGGATAGTGGAAAGCTCATAAGTCAAATTTGTTAATTAATTTTTTACCGGATACTTTTTTTTTTTTTTAAAGAAACCGGATACTTTAGTTTTATTCAGTATTAAAAACTAAATAGGAAGAAAAAAACGTGCTTTTCACTTTTTATCAGTTTTCAAAAGTATGTTTTAAATTTGGCTTATTTTATTTTTGAAAAAAATATATATTATGTAATTTAAAAATAAAATAACTAAATAAATGGGAAAACCAACATAACATCTAGACTTGGGAAAATGGTCGATCGATCTGGTTTGGACTCGGATCAGTTTCGGCCGGGTTATTTTTTTATCGAATCACATTGGATTTTGGGCGGATTTCGATTGACCCAATGGGTTACAATTTAACTTTTGTGTTAACTTAAGAAAAATTGTGTGTGATTTCTTATTTTATCATAGAATTTGAAAATAGATAATTTTTTTTTTCGAAAAATTTATGTACTATGGTGCCAACCTAATCACGATAAAATAGAAACACAATTTTTAGACGATCAAGATAATTCGGTAAAGAAACATTAAAAAGTCTAAAATGCATTACAGTGAAAAAAATATCTAAATGCTTCAAACTTAATACAACAATTTATATTAACGGCTCGTTTGGTTGATGGTAATGAAGTAATGGGAATAAAATGTTGTAATGGCAATAGTAATAAAGGAATGAATATGAGAATTAGTAATGAAGATTCTTTTGTTTGGTGTACATGACTAAAGAATGGTAATGGAAGATAATATTCTATTGATTGCATTTGGTTGTTAGTAATAAAAAAGGGTAATGACTCTTAATTTTATTATTGTATATTTGTATTTAAAAGCATTATTATATCTAAATTATTCTAGCTAATGATTCTTTTTTTAATAATAATATTTTTTTGGATAATTACATACATTACCTTTTTTTTCTACATTATTTTTTTTCTTCAGCTCGAAATAACATTACCTTATTTTATTACCAACAGTAATACTTCATTACCATTACAGCCTAATACCAGATTGTTTGATGTTAATAAAAATGGCCCTTTTTGGTAATTTCATTACCTTATTTTATTATCATCCATTACCATTGAAGGCATCCAAACAACCAAATTTTTTATTACTTAATTTTATTACCATTACCGCCCTCTAATACCATGTACCAAATGGGCCGTAAGAGTACAAAAGTAAGGAACATGTTAAAAAAGAAATATTAGTTTTTTTTTTGTTTGTGCACCCAAATAGAAAAGTTTTACCCTATTTTTTAACAGTTGCACAACCCAAAGGGTCCAACCTGTGCTTGAACCGACCAATGTTTTTAACAGATTTCTTGAATTCAGTCATTTTTTTTAATTCATGTCAGAATTTTTGAATCTCAACCTACTTTTTTGTCGGAATTCGAATCAATTTTCCAGTCCAGTAACATCAAACGATAACTAAATTGACAAATTCTTTATTAAGACCATCTCATCGTAAAATGGCTTAATATAGAGCTAATCTAATATTTACTTTGAAACAAACTGAACAAAAAAACTGTTTTTAACTTACCTAATCAGTTTTTCATTTAAAAAAAAACATTAATTGACCTGCTTGTAGAACCAATCTGACGATGAGACAATATAACACTTGCTGAACTAAATTACTTCCTCCGTTCCATAATGCCCGCTACATTTTCTTAATTCTATAAAGTAAACAATCAGCTATAGTGTAGGTCAATCACTTTTCTTAATTCTCATGTTCATACAAATATAGCGACTAAATAAAACGGAGGAAGTATGTAGGGCTGTAAAAACGGGTTAAAAGGTCGGAAACAGGTCGGTCAAAAACAGGTTCGGTAAAAAACGGTCGGTCAAAAGCAGGTCGTATAAGTCTTTCGGTACCGGTCGGTATCGGTCGGTTTATTCGGTATCCGGTCGAATCCGGTTTTTTTCCTTGGCGGGTGTCGGTCGGTATGGGTCCGGTATTTATCGGTCCGGTCATTACCGGAAACAGGTCACATTCGGTCGGTCAAAAACGGTTTTTTGCAGGTCGTAATCGGTATACAGATCATAACCGGGCGGTCAAAATCGGTAATCGGTCGGTCACAATCGGTATGCGGGTCAGAATCGGTCGGTCACAATCGGTCGGTTTTGGTCGTTATCGGTTCAGTTCAATTTATTTGAACCGGGATTCAGTTCTGTTCAGTTCAGTTTTGGTTGGTATCGGTTCGGTTCAATTCAGTTAAACCG
This sequence comes from Amaranthus tricolor, assembly GCF_026212465.1. Lineage (NCBI taxonomy): Eukaryota > Viridiplantae > Streptophyta > Magnoliopsida > Caryophyllales > Amaranthaceae > Amaranthus > Amaranthus tricolor. The sequence goes on from NC_080047.1 coordinate 33,456,987, forward strand.
ATATTCCGGTTAATTTGGTTGATATCGGTTCAGTTCAATTCATTTAAACCATGATTTAATTCAGTTCAATTATGTTCCAATTATTCTGTTCCAATTTGGTAAAAAATCGCATCGTGTTGCCTCATAATGTCATTGATCATGCGTTTATCCATGATGGGAATGATATATAGAAGGTGGAACCTCACATCAAGTTTTATAGATGTCGTTAGGTTATGAGTTTTATGACATCAAATTCAACTAATCAACTCTATTTCAACTTTAAGTTTGATTTTAAACGAACTCTATTTAAGTTAATTAATATATTTGATCATAGGTCTGGTTATTTCAACTTGATAAATTGATTATAATTGATATATATTTGATCATATCAGGTTAATTATTTTCAATTTGATAAATCATGTTGTTATCAATGTTGAGAATGATAGAAGGTGAAACCTCACATCAAGTTTTTATAAATGTGGTTAAGTTATGAGTTTAATATATATATTCAACTAATCAACTTCGTCTAAGCTAAGTTAATTAATAGATCATAACATGTTATTACAGTCACAATGTGAGTTTGTTAGATTGTCTTAATAATCTATCTTCATCATTGATCTGAATTGACCCTTGTTAGCCCATGGGTGTGTTATTTTAAGCTAATGTGATCAATCTATCTAATCAATCTAGCTGCCAGCGATCTAAGTTAATTGATTGGTTTTTCATTCTATTTCGTCCTATCTAAGTCAATCATGACAAGTTAACATGTAAATCCATCTACGTTGATATGTTTGATCATAGGTCTGGTTATTTCAACTTGATAAATCGATTATAATTAATTAATATATTTGATCATATCATGTTAATTATTTCTATTTGATAAATCAACTCGTGAATTATTCTAACGATTATCTTTTTGGGTGTAATTTATAGACTTTTCAATTTCAATATAGAATTATATAAATACCAATAACATTATAACATTGTTTTTTTTTGGCAAATAAAATAATAGTTGCATAATTAGAAGTATATATATATATATTTTAGAAATAAGAAAGAAAGAGGTTTATTTATTAAAATTAAGAAGTTTATTTAGAAACCATTAAATCAATGAATTACTCATATTTTAAAAAAAAATTTAGTTGTAAAAAAAAAAAAAAACACATAAGATTATCCCATTGGTGCACAACCTCAATACATGGATTGTCAACTTGGCAAAAGGCATGATAAATCATAACCCTTCATTTTGAAATCAATTAATCTAAACCATTGATTAAACATACTCTAATATATTTAAAAAAAAAAAAAAAAAAAAAAAAAAAAAAAAAACTAATATGAACCGTTAGATCAAGGGATATAATCTAAACCGTTGATAAGCCCAAAACATGCTAACCCTAATTCAATCCCATACCCAGACCCCAGTACCACGCGCCGTTCATTACTTCATTTTCATCTTCCGTTCTTTCTTTCTCTTTCGTTTCATTTTCTTGTTCCAGCTCCTCGCAGGCTCGCCTCCATTCTCTCCCTAGCGCTTTCTTCTTCAAATCTGTTCATCTTCACCCTAGAGTTTTAGGTATTTCTACTCCTCAAGTTTAGTTCATTGATTTTCATTTAATATCTATCAAATCTGTTCATCTTTGTTTTTTGTGTTTAAAATCTTTGTTCGATTTGATTTTGTGTTCTTCCATTTTCGATTTGATTTGATTTAGTCTTCTTCCATTTTTTTTTTGTTCGATTTGATTTTGTATTTAATTTTCTGGGTTTAATGTGTTCGTTTAGGGTTAGATTTAGGGTTTTTTGTATTTAATTCAGTCGAGACTCCAGGTACTCCATTTCTTTGGTTTTCTTTAATTTTTCTTTAATTTGGTAGTGATTTCAATGTATTTTGTGGTTTTATTGTGTTGATTGTTGAAGAAAATATCAATATCTTGAAGGAATGATCAATTTCTGTTTTCAATTCTTGAAGAAAATATCAATATCTTTGTGGGTACTGGAGTATTGCTGTATTGGTTTTGATTATTGTTCGGTATCGGTATTAGAGGCTATGAATATCAATATCGGTATTGGTTTCTGAGTTCCAAACAAGGTTGCTGTTCAACCAAGCATTCAGTAGAGGTCTGCAAATCTCGATGATTCTGGCCGGGAAGAAAGATCGTGGCCAAAATATGGGAGACCTATTGAGCAATTGACCTGTAATTTACAGAAGAATGAAAAAATACCCAAACTTAATTTGGTTTAAGCTAAACTACCTAACCTAAGCTCAGAAGTCAGAAGAAGCTCAGCATCTGGGTATTTCTGGTGTTAATAATTTTTGTTATTCAGATTAGATCAAATTAAATTTAATTATTTATTTTTATTATTGTTGGTGTTAATAATTTTTGTTATAACTTAATTACTACCTTGTGCATATTGTCTATAATTATTTGTATTTGGTCATTTGGTGAGCTAGGTTGTATTAAAATAAATTTTTAGTTGGTTGATTTTCGAGTCATATTACTTTTGGGTTTGATATAAAATTTTATTTGTTGAATACCTAATATTTCATAATCGGATTAAATTAGCAAGTAGTTTTTATATCTATTATACTAACAAAATTTAGAGGAAATCCTATTTTTATTTCTTTTCTAATATGGCTTCACTGAACTTCATAATAAATGTTACTAGTATTAAATGAAGATTATAATGCAGTTGTTACTTGTTATATAATTGTTACTAGTATTTATATTGGACGGATCAGGCTGTAGTAAAATAAATTATTGTTTTTTCAGTCATGTCACTTTTCCGGTTGGATACCCAATCATATTTGTTGAATACCTAATATTTTAAAATTGAATTTGCTCAATATATAATTAAAATCAAATTAACCGTAATCTAGATTTCAACCTAAATCCCTAAATTTGTCTTTCTAATATAAAAATCTAACTATAAAAGGAATCGAAAGACCTTTAAAAACTCATTTTGAAACAAATTTAAAAGGTGTTAAGACATTCTGTATTTTATGGTTATTATAACTCTTATCGGGTTCTTGGAAGACCTGTTGTCATATGTGTTTTTGGAAAACAGAAGGATTTAGATATTATAAATCTTTGTTTCATTTTTTTGGTAGAAATCAGGTGATAAGAGTTAAAATTTGCTGTAATTTGCACAGTTTTGTGTTCTTTGCTGCCTTGACTATTTGTGCTTGAATATAGGGTTTATTTTTGTTTGAAAATAACCCATGGTGTTATTTTTTTTTTTTTTAAGGTATGGCTGACCCTGCTGTGGCTGTCCCCGAACAAAGAAGAGTTGTTAAACATAAAAAAATTACGTCACCGGTTTGGGATCAGTACCATGTATCGTACCCCAATGACGTACGGACGGTAAAGTGTAAATACTGCGATTATGAGGCGGCAGCACCAGGTAGTGCAGGTACAACTAATTATAAACGTCATACTGAGGGCTGTAAAGGTTATAAAGAGTTCATAAAAAATAACCCAAACGCTAATGTTGTGTATGATCATGATACTTACGTGCTTAAGTTTGCTGATTCGATATTATATCATGGATATTGTTTGAGTATGGTAGAGCATATTAAAACTAGAGAATTGCATCGTTGGTTAAATCCTAATGTCAAAGATGTGTCTAGATATACGATAACTAAATGCGTAATGGGTGAACATGAAAAGTACAAAAAACTAGTATTTGACAATATGCAATCTTGTAAGAGTCGTATATGCTTAACTTGTGATGGATGGACAGCATGTACTTCGCGTTCATATTTTGCCCTTACTGCCCATTTCATCGATGATGATTATAAATTGCATTCCCTTTTGTTAAATTTTCGCCGTTTTCCCCCACCCCACGATGGTGAATCTATATTCATGTTTGTGAAAGGTTTGTTGAATGACTGGAATATAGGTAGAAAAGTTTTTTCAATCACACTTGATAATGCTTCCTCTAATAATAGGATGGTTGAAAAACTAAAACGTGATTTGCACTCCTCTTCTCCTCTCCCTTTAGATGGCAAGTATTTTCATATAAGGTGTTGTGCTCATATTTTGAACCTTATTGTTAAAAAGGGTTTGAAACTTGTTGATAATTCCGTGACTAAGTTACGTGCGGTTGTTATATATGTTGATTCTTCTGATTTTCGACTTACAAATTTTGAGAAAGCTAAAATTGATAAAGGTTTGCAATCAAAGGGTAAATTAGTTTTGGATGTTTCCACTAGATGGAACTCTACTTATGACATGATTCATAGGGCTCTTGAGGTAAAGGATGCTATTGATTTATATCTTGTTCGTGAAAGGGATATTGATGTTGATATTATTTCTGAGAATGAGTGGGATACACTTCAAGATATTTGTGATTTTCTTGAGCCATTCTATGAGATTACCAAGCTTTTTTCTGGTTCAAAATATCCCACTGCAAATTTGTACCTTTCTTGCATAATATGTATTGAAAAGATTTTGACTGATTCCCACCAAGATCCTAGTGATGCTGTGAGAAAGATGGCTGCTCCTATGTGGGAAATGTTTGATAAATATTGGTCCGATCATTCTATGGTTCTGTCTTTTGCCTTTTTACTTGATCCACGTTTTAAGATGACTTTCCTTAGTGATTATTATTCTATGCTGTATGTACCTACTGCGGTTGAACAAAAGGTAAATGATGTGCTTGCTGCGTTTGTTGCTTTATATGAATGTTATATGAATACCACTCAATCTGCTCCTGTTGCACCCTCTCCGTCAAACCTTGGTCCTCCTCGTCCGTTCCAAATGCGCAAGTTACGTCATGATTTTCCTCGTATTTCTGCATCTAGGACGGCGAGAGGTGATGTGGACTCTTATTTGGCCATGTCTCTTGTTGTTGATTATGATGGTTTTGATGTTCTTGAATATTGGAAGGGACAGTCTACCTCTTATCCAACACTCGCACAAATGGCTAGAGATATTCTAGCCATTCCAATTACTTCTGTTGCATCTGAATCTGCTTTTAGTGTTGGTGGTCGGATCCTTAACAAATTGAGATCTTCTTTGTTACCAAAAAATGTTGAAATTTTGGTGACAACGCGAAATTGGCTATTTGGGTTTGAACCCGAGGAAAATGCGAAGGAGATATTAAGTGTTATTGAGGAAAATAACACTGATCATGATGATAATGCTTCAGGTAAGTGTAGTGCTCTATGAAGATTTTTTTCTTGTAATTGGGTTTTTTACCAAATTATCATATCTGAGCGCCCAATTTATATTTTATAATTAATTTATATTTTTTTTATTTTATTTATTATAACTTTCTGTCGTTTTTCCATCTCATGCTCTTAATCATAATACTCAGTATCTGAAAGTTGTTACTTTTATATGATCTTAAGGTACACTAAGTTTGGTGGAGCAGTTCCTTACAGATTATTGAAAGGCGGTGTCGCATTGAGGACTAGGAGCAGGAGATCTAAGGTGGTGATGGAAGAGGAGGAAGAAGAGGAGGAAGGAGATCTAAAGTTATTTTGTATTTTGTTTAAGTGATGATTGATGTTTAGTATCTGAAAAAAATGTAATGGATCTATTTTAAATTTCGTCTAAACTATTAAATGAAATGAAAGTGGTTTATCAATTTCATAGGTTAATATTTTGTATTGGTTTATATTGTTATATGTTGATTTTAATACAGTATTAATTAGTCAGGAAATTAACCTGAACTTGGTAATTATATTGGTTGCAAAGTATGAACTATGTTTATGCAATTTTGCAATTTCTGAGTTTTGTAAAATTTATACTTAATTTTTTAGAAAAGAAAAAGGCTTTACTAAATTACTGAGTTAATATATATTAACTTATAATTTATATATTTATTTTATAAAAATTTATATTTAATTTAATTTTTATCATATAGAAATAATATAATTAAGTTTAATTTAATTATTTTATATAAAATTTTATTATATTTTGACAACTTAGAAGAATTATGTAGATAAGTTCGGTCCAAAACAGGTTCGGTACAAAACAGGTTCCAGGTTCGGTACAATACAGGTTCGGTACAATATAGATTCGGTCAAAAACGGTCGGTTAAAAACGGGTATTAAGCGGGTCGAAAACAGGTTTCGGTCTGAAAACAGGTTCGGTATCGGTCGGTCACGGTATGATAAAAACAGGTCGAAAACGGTTTTCGGTTTAAAACAGGTTCGGTACCGGTCGGTTTCGGTATGTGTAAAACAGGTCGGAAACGGTTTCGGTCACCATTCGGGTTCGGTAGCGGTCGGTATCTGGTCACTTGTATTCGGTCAAAAACGGGTTCGGTATCGGTCGGTAACAAGTCGGTAAAACAGGTTTCTGACCACATTTACAGCCCTAGAAGTATGTTATAAAATTTTTCCGCTACCTGGATCATTTTAATATTTCAGAAAATTTGTGTCGCAATCACAAGAAAGCGTTACATGAAAATAAAAATGGGTCATTTTCGGTCATCCACTTGCACATTCACGTGACCGCTTTTGCGACAATGCATAATTCATAAATTGCAATGAGCTAATTATAAATGTCAGTCGGTGGACCCTCACCTCAATTTTACTTGCTCTCATTCAATGTATAGTTATTAATTTATTAGTTATTACTCTCTCCTATTTAGCCGTGGTGTTTATTTTGATTGGGCGTAATTATCAAGACAATATTTATATTATTAATACATTTTATTTTATTTAATTAAAAATTATAAAAAATAACACTACCTTCATTCCACTGAATATCTAATGCACTTATTCATGTTGAATATCTTTTCTCTTTTTCACGCTATTTAATACACTTATCCATGCTAAATATTTTTATTATATATTGCGAATTATTATAAAAAGTGAATATTAATAATCTTTGCATTTATATTAATCAAACAAAATTCCACTTGACTTTGTTTTAATCTATACATTTGCATTGAGATTAATAAAATACAAATTAAGATTAATAAGTGAATAATATCAAAAAATAAATGTGACACTTTCAGTGGAATAGAGGGAGTATTAATAATCTCTGTATTGAGACGAATCAAACAACATCTAACATGACTATGTTATACCTTCTAAATTAAGAATAAAATTCAACTTAAGGGTTCGCTTGAATTAAAATTAGAGAAAATTCTATGAAACTACCTATTCTATACCTGATTTTGCAAAAAACTACCTTATCTGATTTTTTTTCCAAAAAACTACCTTATGTAATACTTATCTTTGCAAAAGAGTACCATTTGATGGATTCGAATGTTTGACCGTCAATACTAACGTTTGACTTTCACGTGTGAAGCACGTGCCCCTTTTATAACCAGCCCTTCCTTCATTTCAGAAATTCCATGCCATTTTCTCGTTTTGCTGCTTCAAAAAAAGCCCTAATTTTTCCCCTCCTTCTTCGAAATCCCCCAAATTACTCCCCTTATTCTTCAAAAAACCCTAAATTATTCTCGTTTTCCTTCGAAAAACCTTAAAATTTTGCTAGTAATTAGTAATGTCATCTTCTTCTTCAACCCAAAACTCGAAACCTGAAAACTGTGGGTGTGGAGTTCCCTTTGCAAGGAGGGTTTCATGGACCAAGGAAAATCCAGGAAGAAGGTTTAAGAGTTGCGTTTTTTATGATCCTGATACAAATTGGAGGGGATGCAAAAAGTTTAAATGGGTTGATCAACCTGAAATGGCTGTTTGGCAAAGAGAAGTCACGAACAAGCTTGTGGAGGAGAAGCGACAATTGGCAACCGAAATCAAGATCTTGACATCAAGGGTTTGTTGCTTGGAACATGAAAAGGAACAAGCAATTTCAGAAATTAAAAGGATTAAGAAGAAATGGATGAATGAGAGGAAGCATGGAAATCAGTTTACAAGCTTTGCAATAGGGTTTTTCGTTTGTTTTTTGTTAGTGTTTGTTGTATTAATCAAGGCTATTATTTGAAGTTTAGGACCTATTTAAGAATAATTGTAACAGTGATTTGGGTATTGTAAATTGATCATGATCATTGAATGAATTAAGATTTTATTTTTTCAATTTAATTTCTTTTGCAGGAACTGTAAATACACTTTTGTTAATGTAATGTGGGTTGTGTTTGCTGTTTGCTGTTTGCTGTGTTTGTTTGTTTGCTGTGGGTTTGCTGTTTGCTGTGTGTTTGCTGTGTATGGTTAATGTAATGTGGGTTGTTGTGGTTGCTGTGTGTTTGATGTTTTTGGTGTGTTTGGTGTTTGCTGTTTGATGTGTACCTATTCTATGATGTTTTCAACTTGCTGTTTGGCTCAGTAGCAATGTACATTAGATGAACATGCCATTTCAGCAAGTTGCTGTGTTTATGTTTGGCTCAGTAGCTCTAATGTGTGTGGTGTTTTTGTTTGGTATTTGCTGTGTTTACTTAACCTTTTCAATCATTCAGCAAGTTGCTGTCATGCTCAACACAATCACACTTCCTTAAACAAAATGATCTTAAACATGATCTGAACATGATGAACATTGATCTGAAAACTGATTTGAACATTGATTCAACACAATCAGTTCAGCACAGCACATATTACTTATCAATTGCTCTGAACATTGATCTGCACATTGATTCAAGGGTGTCTCAGTATGAACCTTGATCTGAACACTGATTTGAACATTGATTCAACACAATCAGTTCAGCACAGCACATATTACTTATCAATTGCTCTGAACATTGATCTGCACATTGATTCAAGGGTGTCTCAGTATGAACATTGATCTGAACACTGATTTGAACATTGATTCAACACAATCAGTTCAGCACAGCACATATTACTTATCAATTGCTCTGAACATTGATCTGCACATTGATTCAAGGGTGTCTCAGTATGAACATTGATCTGAACACTGATTTGAACATTGATTCAACACAATCAGTTCAGCACAGCACAGCACAGAACATTGATTTGAACATTTGATTACATGCTGTTCATCTCAAAACACAGTATATGTCTTACATTAATTCAGCACATTAAATTCACAGAAACAAAGTACATTCTCAATTCAAATACAGCTCTATATTTGACTTTGTTGATCCACTATACTAGGCCTTCAAATGCGCCCCATCAACACATATAATAGGCCTACAGCCAGCAACAAAACCCTCCTTACATGCTGGCAAACATATATACATCCTTTGAAACAAGGGTGGAGGTGTCTCTATTCCGATGCATTTGACGATTGCAGTGCTTCCAGGGTTATACCTCCTTATTGCTTCCGCATAATCCCACACCCTGTTATACTCTTCACTAGCATCACCAACTAACATTTTCTTTGCAATTCTTTTAGCCATGTAGCACTTAGAGTATTTCACTTCACAACCTAACTCCCTGTTTACCCGTTTCTTAAATGCCTTTAATTCCCAATTTGGATTTTCCCTCCAATCCTGTATGTATTTCTCAGCTAAATACAAAGCAGTGACTTTGTTATTTTGGTGTTGGTGACCACAAGTGTGCTCGGGAAAATAACTCCTTATTTGAAGTGTCTCCTCATCTTTCAACTTCACAGCATGAACCTTAAAACAACACTTCTTATCGTTCCCACAAACACAGTTCACAATTCTACCTTTCAATTTAACGCAATCGCATCTATTGTAGCAATACACAGTTATCCTATTTCTACCATTATGCAGGTAACAATAATTGTAACCACATTCAATAGCATGGTACTTTAACGCTTTTCTAAAGACATATGTAGAAGGAAACTTAAGGCCTAAAGACAAAATGATCTTATCCTTAAAATCAACCTCAGGATTGAATGTAGGATAGCTTGCTATACCTTCCTCATCAACATTCAATGCACCCAAATCAATATCATCAAGCTCCAATTCATCATCATTAACGTATATGTCTCTATTGTTTTCCTCATCAACCTCCCTATCTACTAACAATCTAATTTCATCATCACCTATAAACACATCATCGAGACCATAAACTACATTTTCTGCAAACAAATCTGAATCATGCTCATATTCATCCTCATCACCGCAACTGTAATCATCATCACTGCTAACCTCAGATTCAGAAAGTTGTTGTTGTAGGGTTAAACCTCTCTCAATTGGTGTAAGGTTTAGGGTTGAAATAGCATCTGAGTTATTTGTTTTAGATCTAGGGTTAGCACTTACACATTCTTTATAACCCGTATATGTGTTTGGTGGTCCCATTTCCCCAACATCAACAACTATATTTGCTCTTTCCAGGTCATCCACAACCTCATGTGCCACATCATTTCTTTCAAGCTCCACCTCATCTGTCCTAACATTGACCAACTCATTTGCCAACTCAGAATGCTGCATTTTCGAAGTACTTGCTTTTTTCTAGATTTTCAATTTCTTCATGTTACTGATTTATCTAATTTAAGGAACCATTATACATTATTCTCAAACAACAATAATCAATTAACAAATGACAACATAAAAACAAGAAATTAATAACGAAAATTACAGCAGCCATTGAAATAAAGGAGCGAAATTACAGACAAAAAAAAATTTCAACAACGAAGAAAAGATCCTTAATTGAGTGGTGCTACATACCTCTAAATGTTAGATGCTTCAGCTGGAAGATGTCTCAAGGAAGAAGGGAGCGAATTGAAGAGCTTTGCACAGCTTTTTCAAAGAAGATAACCCGATTTTTTCGAAGAAGAAGAGAAAAGATAAGCTTTTTCGAAGAAGGTTTCTGAAATGAACAGCAGCAATGAAGAAGGTTTGCTAAATAATGGGTCACGTGCGTCACACGTGATAGTCAAAGTTAGTTTTGACGGTCAAAACTAACATATCCGTTAAAAGGTACTCTTTTGCAAACATAAGTATTACATAAGGTAGTTTTTTGGAAAAAAAATTAGATAAGGTAGTTTTTTGCAAAATCATGTATAGAATAGGTAGTTTTATAGAATTTTCTCTTAAAATTAAATATTTAAGAGAGTAAAAAAAGTCAAACTAATAGATTAAAGGTAATTAAAAATGTAAATAAATTTCCTTAAAAAGGAAGTAGAATAGGGTAAACTTAAAAAAGAAGGATGATTTCCTTCATTGGGAAGAAAAAATTTCCCCATCCTCTCATAGGGTAAATTTATACCCCAAAATAAAAGAATTAATTGTTATGTTATTCATTCTTAAGTACTTTTAGACGTGATCAAACACCGGGCCGGGCCGGATGGAAAAAAAGCCCATTGATACGGGTCGGGCTAGGCCGGGCCAAAGTGCGAGCCTAAAAGTTCTTGCCTAAACCCGTAATATATTGGCTTTTTTGGCGGGCTTGCGAGCCTATGTTATATATTATTTATACATAATTAAAAATACAAATTACAAATAATTGAAATAAACAAATACAATTGCTACATATTATACATAATTTAAAACACAAATTACAAATAATTCAAATAAACAAATACAAAATAATCAAATTATGTAACTAATTAGTGATTTGACAATCGTCATCTTCACGATCTACCTCTTTTTCCTCCTCTTCAACATTAAAAATGGTTGACCGACCTTGATGCAATATGGAAAAAAAAGTGTTAGCATATGAAATAATCAAAATGTGTAACTAATTGGACCAACTTAGCTCCTTTGGGGCGGGGCCGGGCCAGCCCGCGGGCTAAATACCAATCCCAAACCCGTCCCAAAAAAATTCGGGCAACTTATTTTCTGCCCAAACCCGTCCATCGGGCCATATTTTGGTACCCAAACCCTCACTTTTTCGGGCCGGACCGCCCATGATCAGGTCTAAGTACTTTATAAACAATCTTCCAAGTCTCTAATAATGATCTATATAACTAATTTTTGTTTTCCTACCTTGACTTTTGTTTACCCCTTAAATATTTATACCCAATCCAAGCGCATCCTAAGTGTGATTGAATAGGGCACTTATGTTGAATAGGGGTAGTATTAAATATAGTTCTCAAAATATGGGGAACTAATAAAGAGGTTAATAATATAGGATAAAATTTTATCAGCTAGTGTCTTGGGAGACCATCTCTTTGAGAGACGTATCTCAAGCCTATCCCATTAAGACTAATGTGTACTTACCATATTCTTAATACCTACTTACATTATCCTTAATGCTTACTTACAGTATCTTTAATTCCTACTTACAATATCTTAAATGTCTACTTACATTTTTCATAAAGAAAAATTACCTAGAATAATCCAACCCTATTCGTGATTTTCTTACAATAATATCACCTATTAATTAACCATGAATAATCCCAACTTTGAAGGGTATTTTCTTAGCGTAAACCCGGTGAATGAAGGACTTGCTATAGCAAGTTTTATTTTTTAAAAAAAAGATAAATTAAAATAAAATGTCGAAAAAAATGTTAAAATTTTTTTAAAAAAATTTATGATTTTTTTTATCATTTAGAAATTTTTATGTAAAATTTCAAAAAATTTATCAAATTTTAAATTAATTTTCAGTTTACTTTTTGGGTGAATTACCTACTATAACAGGTCATGGGGTTACCCAAGTTTACTCTAGACAAATACCTCTCTTAAAGTTGGGATTATTCATGGATAATCAATTGGTGGTATTATTGTAGGAAAATCACAAATAGGTTGGATTATTATAGGTAATTTTTCCGCTTCATAATGGCTACTTACAATATTTTAAAAAATATATATTGGGCAGGTCCAATTAGAGATGGTTTCTAAAAGAGACTGTCTCGCACAAGAATTTGTGAAATTTTATTTATAGTGGATTTGGTTGATGATATAAAATAGTAATGATAAAAATAACTTGTAGTTTAAATTTTTATGGTATTGAAATTTTGATAATAAAAGTTTTTTATTGCTCACAATTTTTAATTATCGTCATAATATCATTTTTGTAAATGGTAATGCTTTGGATTAAATTTTGTGAAAAAAATATAATGATTGAAAAAAAATTTTATTTTTGCCTGCTTGATAATAATAAATAGTAGTAATAAAAATAATTTGTAGTTTAAATTTCATGAACTGTTTCATGTCATTCTCATGGTGATGAAACTTTAATCATAAAAAGTTTTGTTATTTGCAATTTTCAATTAAAACCCTTATACCATATTTCCAAATGGTAATTTATTGGTTTGAATTTTATGAAGATCAAAATGTGACGATTTGAGAAATTTTCATTACCACTTTCACCATTTAAATATTGTTGCTTGAATTCATAAAGAAATAAAGAATTTAATAGAAAGATGGAGAAGTTATAACAAGGAAAGGAGTACCATTAATAAATCTAGTAAATTTCAAGGTTAAAAACGTCAATATGTCATGCTTATTTAGTAAAATATATTTGACAAATGAATTATTTTCAATCAAAATATTTCCCAAAATGAAAAAACTCATAATTGAAAGAGCTTTTTGAATATTCCATTTG
>NC_080047.1:33473618-33478618 GCF_026212465.1 Amaranthus tricolor
CACCTAATTATTGTGGAGAGTTTGACAATGCTGGAGCTATGATGAGTGTGGATGATACTTTAATGTGTTCTTTCCAAATATTAAAGCCTGCTGAGAAGAGGCTGAAATTTGGCTTTGGTAGCGCAACTAGTACCAAAACTGGAGGTCCAGCTAAGGTTAAGGTATGCTTTTGGATGAACTTTTAATGTTTGATGGTTATATTTGCAAATAAATGCATTTCATGCCTTATCCATTATAAACCTAGTCCCCATACCCTTATGCATCTACAAATTTATTTTCTCTAAATCATGAAATGTTAGCTAGATTAAAATTAAAACTTTTGGTGAATAATTCATTATATTATTTATGTGTAAACTATTAATAAACTTTATATTTTAAAATCTTTTTATTATAGCTCAAAAACATAAAATATCTTTAACAAGGTTACATTAGAAAATTTACTATCTTTAAATTGATTCCAATTTAATAAATTATATATAAAAGGATTATATAGTATATTGTAAATATAAGGCGGATGAGAATGGGGGCAAGGCGGGTTGGATATAGGGCAGGATGAGTAGATATGGGATGAGTAAGACCTCAAACCCACCACCAACCCTCGACTCCCATGGCATGTAGGACATTTTGTTTGCCCACATCCTGTCATTACTACCAAATTTCTCAATTGGGACGGATGTGTATAATTTTACCTGTCCATCATCCCTAACCATCCACAGTGGGTAAACATTTAACACTAATGCCTACCCACTAGGGTGTATCCCTATAATTATCTATGTATCCACTATTCAGTCGGATACACCCATACATCCATACTCTTCTTTTATCCACCTCTTCACGCTTCCCATACTTACCAACAATGAGAATACAAAAAGAATACAACTTATTATGATTTGATGGTATATTGTAAAAGTTATACAAAATGTTCTTTAAGACTATAATTAAGTCTTGAATAGGCAAAGTCTACAAGTTTTAGCCCAAAAGGTAATTAGCAATTAGTTTTCAACATTTGTATTTCATGAAATTTTGCTAGAAGCCAATTCAATGGCGCATAATTTTTGTGTCCTTTGGTTATGATGATCGTTCGCATGCCTTTAGTAGTGTCCTACAAGTACATGGCTTCTTTACAGTCATCTTTATTTGTATGACTTTCTTCTAACTCTTCCATGTACTTATGTGTGCATACTAACTTTGCACGACTTTTTATCTCCCTCATGCTCGACCTCCTCATGTAATATCATGTGTGCATGGTCTTGTATGTTTCTTAAGAGTGCATGACCGTCTATGCTTGCCTGTAAAAATTATGAATTATTTTCCATTTCAACCACAAATTTAGCCACATGCCCACATTTATACTTCCTTTGTTCCGTTTTAGTTGCAACACTATCACTATGCACAGTTTTTAAGGTAAACCTAAATTGACAATTCTGCCCTTGTATTATTTCACGTGGGACAGCAAAATTAAAAAAAAAATATCCTTCCAACAAAAATTCTTCACGGAAGAGCATTGAACTCCATTATCATCCAAACTGGCTTTAATACTAGGATAAAATCAAAATCTAACTATTTATATTAGAAAGTAAGAAAAAAAAATCAAGATCTACATGAGACAAAGATTTGTAAGAAATTTCATAAATTTGAGAGTAAAGGAAGAATTTAGAGAGAGAATCTTTAAAATGGACAACTTTGGAGGTGAGAGAATCTTTAAATTGGACGACTATGGAGGTGAGATTTACAGAGAGAGTGGTAAATTAAGAGAAGAAAGTGAATGTTGAGCAAAAAGCCACATATAGAAGAGATTGGGGATAGAGGGAGGCGTGAGTGAGTTTAGTTTTTGGGATTTAGAGTTTTGAACGAGGATGATGAATGTAAGGGTAAAGATGTCCTTTTAAGGGGTATTTGGTGATACATATAGTAATATTGCAAGTATTGTAAAACAACTAAAAAAGGAAAGTGTTGCAAGTAATTTGGAATAGAGGAAGTATATTCTAGGGACTGACCAAATAATTCGTCTTCAACCTGTTTTCACGCACCCATGCAAATTGGTGCAAAGGGGGTGGACAGGTATGGGATGGTAAGTGTTCATGCCCTCCACTTACCCACTATTGTGACATTTAAGGTCTTTATGCTGATATCCACCCGTTACGCATCCTTATGCCTATACTCGCTCCAACTGGGGCAGATACGATGCAATATATTACTCCATCCTGGCTCCTATTAACTATTATTGTCTCATTGGTTTTTACATGTTTGCCAATGCACATATTCAATCGTAAATATTTCACATTTTGTTTACATAAAATGGTTTCAATAAAATTTACATAAAAACAAATTGAACAATATTCACATCATATAACCTATGTTGGTACTCAAGAAGTATGTGGTTTATGAGACAAATTCACCATTATGTGCCTTTCTTGTGGAAGTGAGCTAGAAAAGCTATATGAATTGGTTCCGTTTGACTCTTGATTCTTAATTGAAATCCTCTGTTTCGTTCGACACATTATGTGAATTTTAAGTTTAAGCTTGTCTATTTTCATTTACTGAACCTCTATTAGCATCTTTCACAGGCTTTGCAGTAGCCTTTTTACATGCGTTTGTTATGTCTTAGATGAATTGACCGTACTCGGAAACTTGAATTTGCAGTCTTTTCTTGGGGGAAGAATTTGACGAGGCGAACCATCTTTGACGTAGTCAGATGCAGAAGGTTTTCATTACATGGAATGCAGGATGGTATGTGTTTTACCGGCAGGGCAGGTTTGGTGCGTTTGATGTATCAAATTTAGCCAAAGTAAAAGCCGCAAAGAGATATTGGTTCGGGAGGGCAATGTCGTCGTTCTTCAGTCTTTATATTTGCTAATATATTGTACAAGTTACTGGTAAAAGGCTTATGATAAATGTATGGTGTATGAATTGGTATGAAAGATGTACAATACCAATTACCAACAGGATTTGCTAACCAGGAAGTCTTAGTTATCAATGTTATCAAGTCTCTAATTTAATTTGCTGTCATTTTGAAACTTGATAACATGAATCATGAATGTATTGAGTATTGAGTTCTAGCTTATTTTTTTGTTATTGTTCGTGCCTGGCACCAAAAAATGGCATCTCAGACTGAGTATGAGCACCCAAAAAGGGCATCTGGGACTAAGTTATTGGTTATGTTAGGTCTTAGGTGTGTTTCCAACTGTCTGATTTTTCATGTTATTCAAGCCAACCTGGGGCTAAATTAATTTTTGCTTTTCTCTAGTTTATGGGCAACCATTATGTTAATTTATTTTGATGCCCTTCTACAAATAATTAAGATTTTTGGGTCCCAATATTAGGTGTATAAATAATCTTTGTTCCAGCCTGCCAATTATTTTTCAGATTCAGATCTGACCCGAATTTGGTGGGTCTTAAAAAATAAGACTTAGACCCTTAAAAAGGAGCGGGTTTGGGGCGGGTTTAATAGGGTCTTGGACCCATAACCATCCCTATTAGAAACATTAGAAATATTGTACTATTTATTGGGGCGGGTTTAATAGGGTTTTGGACCCATGACCATCCCTAATAGAAACATTAGAAACATTGTACTATTTATTGGGGCAGGTTTAATTGGGTCTTGGACCTATGACCATCCCTACTTAAAACATTAGAAATATTGTACTATTTATTCATCACTCTTATTTGTGATTGATTTTAAATCTATCTATTAGTTAAAACATAGTTAAGAAAAATATAACTCAACTCTTCTAATTGTAAAAATAATTAATATTAAATTTTTATAATTTTTATTATATAATAATTAAAAATATTAAAAATTAAATTAATACATTAAAATGACTGTTTTTCGTTGAAAAGCTGACATAAAAAGACAAAAGATGGAAGAGATCGTTTGCTTACCTGTGCGATATACCCATCTATCTAGTAGTAGGTCAAAGGTTATACTACTTCCCTATTAAAATACTTCTAATATTTATTTTTCACACAGTTTAATGTATTAATTTAATTTTAAATATCTTTAATTGTGTATAATAATAAAATTTAATATTGATAATCTTTGCATTGAGACGAATCAAACAAGATCTTACTTAATTATATTTTAACTTATAAATTAAAAATTAATCACAAATTAAGATTAATAAATGAATAGTGCATAATTTTTAATGTTGCAAATGCAAGAAGTAGGAAATAACATTTGAGATTTGATGTGGATGTTGCTAACTTTATTTAAAAGATCACCTAGGAAAAAATAATTTTACCTTATTTTTAATAGGTGTTATATCTAATTTACATATAGCCATTATATATGAAAAATATAGTTAATTAGAATTATATTTTATTTGATGATTAAGCATATTTTTATGATATAAATGTTATACTCAAATAGTTTTTAGTTCTGGAGTATATATTGTACAAAATAAGTAGCAATTAAAACAAAAAAAATCAATGTATTAGCTAATGTTTTATTTTTGTTTTGGTTAATTGATTAATTCATAAATCGTGAATTATGATGTTTTTTTCCTTCCCTCTTCATCTATATCTTAATTGACTAGGCTACTGGATGGAACTAATTGAGGAACTTTATGCTTATAGCCTATGTTATTCTAGTTAGTTCTGGGCATTTGTAAGATGTTCGATTGCACGTGATTTTTAAAGTTAAAAGGCAGTAAATATTAGTTTTATAATATTAGCTTTGTTTACTTTAATTATTACTCGTGTTAAGGCCCCAAATTTCCGTTATTCATCAAAAACCATAATTTGAAAAGAAAACCCAGTTTTGTAAAAGCACAACATGATAGACAAGGATCCACTTGTTTCTTCATGTGAAGACTATATGTCCTTATATAGGAGGAATGATCAAAATATCATTAGCAACACCTATCCCTTTATGTTAAATGAACACTTCAAACATATTTGGATACCAACTCGACCTCATAACATAGTTGATCATGTATACAGTTTTAAATTTATAATATGGTCTAGCTGAAATGTTTAATTTATTATTTTTGTATGCTTTT
>NC_080047.1:33483618-33491528 GCF_026212465.1 Amaranthus tricolor
GTTGTTATTTAAATAGGAAGGGTGTGCACACTAGGATTACCTGAGACTACTCTGCTGGCCTTGATGAATTATTTGGGGTGACGATCTCTTGATGAAGTAGGTATAGGGGTAAAGCCTCGGCCCACTAGCGTTCTCGTGCCCTCAAACTAATAATTGGATACATGTCTTGTCATTATTGAATATCAAATAAATTAATTGATTTATGTGATATTATATTGTTTTCATAAATTAATTTTTTTAACTCAGCTTTATATTACTTTTCGAAATTAATTTCAACTCATATTATGTTTTATTTTCTTAAACTATTTTCAAACTTGATTGTTTTAGGGGATGGAATTGGAATTACTCAATTTCCTAATTTTGGGATTTTTTTCCCTTGTTATTCTTGTATTCTTATGTTGCAGGTTATTGATCACGTGGGGATCGTAGAGTGAGGATCACCTAGAAACGTAGCTTTTATTAGAGTCATATCTCAGTTTAAATTTTACTTTAAGTTGTTTAAATTTTATATGGACATAGATTGCGTTTCAGTCTTTTCTTATATTGTAAGACCCTGTGTTGGATTTAAAGTTATTAAGTTATTTCTTAGTCGTTAATCCTTCTATTTATTTTTCTTAGAAATAGATGTGCCGGTAACACTCCTATAAGTAGGTTTTGGCTTATGTATCTCATTAAAGGTGTTTACAAAGTGGTATCAGAGCTTAGATTCGTTTTGCTTAAATATTAGGGTCTTTTAGGATTTAAAGTTTATAATGGTTTAAATTAAAATAGGTTAAATGGTATAAGGTATAATCATATTAAATAATTAAGTAAGTTATAAATTAAAATAGATTATGAGAGTGGGGGCAAATGGTTTTATTATTTTGAAATACTTTTAAGTACTTAATAGTAGTGTGTTATTTCTTTTAATTATATTTTCGCTGTCTTTTGTATTTTTTGTTAGATGCCTCGATTCTGTTGCACTACTAGGAAAAGTCTTAGGAATTTTCGTGATGCGCCGTACCACCTTTCTATGAAAGCAGAAGAACCTAATTCTTCATATATCCATCGTCTCCGTGTAAGCATGGAGAACTGCCACCTAAATAAGTATCATGACAACTCTGATTATAACACGCCACCTAAGGAAGCATATGTCCTTATTCAAACCTCAAGTGATGTAGGTCCTTATGCTGAACTTAAGAAAGAATACAATGATATAATTAAAAACGGGAGACCCAACTGGAAAAGGTATGCAGATGAAGATGAGAAGTGGTTTCTTATTTTAGAGTATTTAGAAAAGAGGATCATCGATGCTAAAACGAAGTGGATTTATAATGTATCTGGAAGCTCCTATGGCTACGAGGATGAGAGTGACGAGGAAGATGATAACACCTATACCATAACTATACTTATTCAATCTAAAGAGGAAGAAAACTATGAACCTAAGGAGGACTATGAAGAAGATCCTAAGGAGGATTTTGAGAAAGAGCTAATTCGAAAGTGATTTTGATGGTTACTTGTTAACTAGAAAACTAGGATAAGATGGAATTTGTTAGCTTTAAATTATTTACTAATCGTCTTTATTTTTGAACAATGTTGATTTTATTTATTGTCATTGAATTATTATTTGAGAATTTTTATTAATGAATATTTTCATGAGTTTTTTTTATGTTGTGTGTGCAAATTGTTTCCTTGTCTTTTCTTTCAATCTTGAATATTGAGAATAAGTGTGTATGAACATGATGGAAACGTTAGTAGTAAATGCTTAGTTTCTTATATAGGCAGCCTATGCAATACCGGAACGTTTACACTCGATCTCACAGGCGTCAACAAGCAAATAACATTGCCGAAACACCTGAACAATTAGCAGCTAGAGTGAGGGTACTTGAGCAGTTGTCACAAAATATAGGATTACTAGTGCAAAACCAAGCTAACAATGTGAGCAATAGACATGATGACCCCCAAGCTGTCATGGCTAAGAAAATTGCCACTTTAAAACCTCCTATTTTTGTTGGGAAACAGGACCCTATGTTATTGGAGAATTGGCTACGTGACATGGAGAAAATTTTTACTGCAAATGGAACACCTGAGACCCAAAAGGTTAACCAAGCCACGTTTTACCTACGTGAGGATGCCGACACATGGTGGGAAACTGAGGGACAAACCATTAGTAACTAACCAAACTTTGATTGGAATTCTTTTAAGGTTGCTATTAGAGGTCGATTCTTTCCTGAGCATATTAGAAGAAAAAAGTATAATGAATTTAATAGGTTGAACCAAGGGAAGTTTATGAGTGTCAAGGAATATGCCCAAAAGTTTAATGAGTATGCTAAGTTTTGCCCTAACATGGTCCCTGATGAAGTTTCTAAGGCACAAAAATTTGAGGATGGTTTAGCTTTTAGGATACAAACTATGTTAGGAGGAAGTACCTCATCTACCCTTGCAGAGGCTTATTCTAAGGCTTGTAATATGGAGAGGATCTTACAAAGAGAAGAAGATGTTTTAGGTAGGAACAAGAGGAAAGACCAAAGTAATGCGGATATTCAAAGTAATGATAAAAGATCTCGTTTTGGGGACAATATGGTTACTGGTAGGAACAATCACCACGGAGGAGGACATATCAATAGGAACTATCAAAACCCTAGGCAGGATGAAAACCAACAAAGGAATGGTAACCAGAGGGCCTGAGTTTGCAAGAAATGTGAGAAGAGTCATTCGGGCTATACGTGCCAAAGCAAACCAATTAAATGTTATGCTATGAGCTGAAGGACTCTTTGACTGCACTCTCCTTTATGGGTATGAGCTGCCGTCGTTCTTCCCTCCCCAAACCCTGATCATAATTTGCTATGAGCGGGATACACTGGGTATGATGATGATGATGATGATGATGTATCAAGTAAAATGTATATAGCATACAGGTTACCCAAAACTTATATTTTTACTTTATGTAACAGAATAAATGAAATTTAAAAGGCTTATATGAAAAGAGTTAATAAGAATTTTATTTGATTCGTTTCAAAGCCACATTGAACTTAATTGCTACTTTAGTCAATTCACTTATGGTTCACCTTTATTCATTTATATCTTTTATTTTTAAGCCTAATCATCAAACACGTAGATGACTATTTTGGTCAATTCACACTTATAGTTATTTATCTTTAAGATTCATCTTCTTTGTTTTTTTTTTTAAAAAAAGATTCATCTTCTTCCTCCTCTCCCAACGTGACTTTTTACTAAAAATCTCTACTGTAGACTTCTGAATTACATAGAAATTAGGTCCCCTATGTAATCTAGGCCTTTGGCAGCGGTACTCCTTGCTACCCCAGTGTCGGTCCTGGATCTATCTATTTGTATTCAACACGAAATTGACCTGAAGTTCGACTAGAATTTAGTGCATCATAATCCGAAAATTTTGACTCGTGATCTTAAAATGACATAGGCTGAAAATTGAAAAAACTAGGTACAATCCGACAGAAACCCCATCCTGAGCGTTCCATTTTTAGATCCACGTAAGCAATTTATATCGTTGCCAGTTTTTTATTTTCACGACATCATATTTAAACAGAATCGACTACATATGTAGTCTTTTTTGAAATTTTGAGTCAATATTTCTTTGTTATAGCTTATAGATAGTTCTAAAAACCGTGTATTGGACATTTTTATTCATTTTTTTTATTAAACTTTATTTAAAAAATATTTAATAATAAGAAAATAATTATTCAAAGCTCCTTGATTCGTACCCGAGCCAACTTGATAATAATCCGATCTGAAATTGACCCAACTCGACTAACCAAAGCCCATAATACGTCTACTCTTCGGGCCTTTGGTATAGATTATTTGGACTTAGGTAATGAAATTAGTTAAGACATACCATTAGTTATCGTTTGGTATAAAAAGAAATAAACCCATTTTATTTCTATGGACTAATCTTTTGCTCTTGCTTTGATTCCCCTTATTTTCTAAGATTAACAAGAAGAAAGCGAAATCACTATAGTGTTTCCCTTACCATATTAATGCCAAACAACCAACAAATTTAATATTTATTAATACCATTTCCTTTACTTAAACTCTTTCTATACCATTTCCTCTGAATGGGACTTCTAATTGCTTTGAAAGTTCATATATTGGCTTCTGGATAGAAGGAAGACGTCAGCAAATTAACCAGATGACTCTGGTACTACTATAATTCTATCCGTACATATTCACCATAATCTGTCATCGAAATTTGGCGGGTTGGGTGCGGTCGTTTGGATAATAGGGCAATTAGAATTTCAATTATGAGGAATATTTCAAGCAAAGTATAATAATTAAATGATAAACAATAATAAAAGGGCGTAATAATTTTTTACGTAATGTATTAAATTTAATTTTAGAAATATTTCTTAAAAAATACATAATAAATTATAGATTAGAGTGCACTCTATGCTTTACCAACTCTCAGGTCCTCAATGTCGATCTCACACTGGGTGCAGATACATCATTCCCATACCATACCCACCTAAAATGGAATACGTAGCTGATGAGTGACGACACAAAATAACGTACTTGATGATAAGCTTTCTTAGTCGTGTAATTTGTTGTTGTTGATTGTTGGCTAATTTAATTATTGGTTTGATCACTTATAATCAGTAACATTTTATTGTTTTTATTTTACTGTTAAATTAGCCGTATACGCCAAATAATTATAGAAATATATGGTAATATTAATAAGTTAATGGTTATTGGTGTGAACTTGAAAGTGAGTGTATTTGAAAAACTACTCAAACTAGTAAAAAGTCAATAAAAATTCTGCTTACAGTAACTTTTATTTTATACTCCAGCATTAATTAAAGTAGAATTTTCATTTAACATAAATTACCTACATTTTATTATACAAGATTTAGCTATTTGACCAAACAATTAACTCTTAACATATAAAAAAAGAAAGCCAAAAAACAACCTAGCGGTAAAACTTGCCAATTACCAACTAAGCCCTAAAGTATTGTTTGAACAAACTTATTAGATTATTCTTCAATTTCAATTAGAATTAGTCATCACAAGTTTTAATTCTTCTCTTATATAGTTAGAGTATTTATTTACAAAATATAATACAAGATTACTTTAAATAAAATAATCGGCCGTCTTTTGTAATAAAATTTATAATTTATTTACATTGATTATATTAAAAAAAAAAAACAAAACATTTACGTCAACAAATTAAGACAACTAGAGATTAAAGAAACAGAGAACTGTCTTACATTCTGGTATTTCATACATTTAATGGTGGGAATAATAGTACAAATTTAACCTTATATTTTTGGGAAAATATGGATAAATTTAATAGTTATATTTATTCAACTTTACTCATTTCATTTCTTTCATAGATTTATTCCAGTGTTTTACCATTTTACGGTGATAGTATTAAAAAATAATGAAAAATTATGAACCAAATAAAAAAAAACTTTTTTAATGGGATGCCATGATACATTTCACAAAAAGTTACGTTATAAATCATTCTCATTTCGATTATCATTTTAGTACCCAACAACCAAACAAGTTCTTAATAGTTTATTTACAGTTGCTATGAATACTTCAGATGTTCAGACAAATGCAAGTACGGTTGCGTACTGATGTGAAATATACTCCATGTAAGCAGGAAATATAACAATTTCTAGTTGTGGAAATCTTCTTCTATACAAACATTCATGTTAACAATAATGGGTTTATTATAAAACTAAATTTTACATTATAAAAAAATACTTGACTTATTGTAACAAAGCATATGCCTATAAGACTACAAAAAGATTCCAGATAATACGCATTTAAATACCTGTCTTTCTTCCCTCCATTTCTGTCAAAAAAATAAAAACACATGCTTAAGAGTGCTTAGCTTTTTTCAACTCCAAAAAACAAAAAAATTCATGGCAAAAGGACAACAATTAGAAGTGCTGAATGCACTTGATGTGGCAAAAACACAATGGTATCACTTCACGGCCATTGTGATTGCTGGTATGGGTTTCTTTACAGATGCATACGACTTGTTTTGCATCTCTTTATTGACTAAGCTTCTTGGGCGTATTTATTATGATGTTCCCGGCTCTAAGAAGCCTGGTTCCTTGCCTATTAATGTATCTGCTGCTGTGAGTGGTGTTGCCCTTTGTGGTACTCTTGCTGGTCAGCTTTTCTTTGGTTGGCTCGGAGATAAAATGGGTCGAAAGAAGGTTTATGGTATGACCTTGGTTATGATGGTGTTTTCTTCCTTAGCTTCTGGACTCTCTTTCGGGAGTAGTGCTAAGGCTGTCATGACCACTCTCTGTTTCTTCCGCTTTTGGCTTGGATTTGGTGTTGGTGGAGACTACCCTTTATCCGCCACCATCATGTCTGAGTATGCTAACAAGAAGACCCGTGGAAGTTTCATTGCTGCTGTCTTTGCTATGCAAGGCGTTGGTATATTGGCGGGTGGTATTGTTTCCTTGCTTGTCTCTGCTGCATTTGAAAGCAAATTCAAGCCTCCTCCATATAAAGTCAATGCTGTGGCTTCTCTTCCTCCGGAATCAGATTACATTTGGCGTATTGTCTTGATGTTTGGAGCTATCCCTGCCGGTATGACATACTACTGGCGTATGCAAATGCCTGAAACTGCAAGGTACACTGCCTTGGTTGCTAAGAATGCTAAACAGGCTGCTGAAGACATGTCTAAAGTTCTTAAGGTTGAATTAGAGGCAGAGGAGGATAAGATTGAGCAAATAGCAAAAAGTGAGAAGCACCAATTCGGGCTATTCACAGCTCAATTTGCTCGTGAATATGGAATTCGTCTGATAGGAACAACCAGCACTTGGTTCTTACTTGACATTGCGTTCTACAGTCAAAATCTTTTCCAAAAAGATCTCTTCTCCTCCATTGGATGGATTCCACCAGCAGAGGACATGAACGCAATAAGAGAGGTGTATATGGTAGCCAGGGCTCAAACTCTTATTGCTCTTTGTGGAACCGTCCCAGGATATTGGTTCACAGTGGCATTCATTGACATAATTGGACGATGGTGGATTCAAATGATGGGATTCTTTTTCATGACCGTATTTATGTTTGCCATTGCCTTCCCATACGACCATTGGAAAAAGAGGGAAAATCGTATTGGGTTCATTCTGATGTATGGACTCACATTTTTCTTTGCAAACTTTGGCCCAAATGCAACAACCTTTGTGGTACCTGCAGAGGTTTTCCCAGCAAGGCTAAGGTCGACATGCCATGGTATATCTGCAGCAGCTGGTAAAGCCGGAGCAATTGTAGGAGCATTCGGGTTTGTGTACGCATCACAAGAGAAGGATCCGGCAAAGAGAGACCATGGATATCCAGCTGGAATCGGTAAGAAGAATTCACTAATTGTGCTTGGTGTAATCAATTTCATTGGAATGGTCTGCACACTTTTCGTGCCTGAATCGAAAGGCAAGTCCCTTGAAGAATTAGCTGGTGAGGTTGAGGTTGATGATGTTGATGAAGCTGCGGTGGACCGCAGAGGTTTTGCTTAATTACCCACGACCGCAAAGCACGCTAATTCAAGATATATTATTTTGCGCGTCTATATTAATTAAATATTGTGTTGTATTACTTGATTTGGTTGTTTTCATGGAGCTCCATTGTTGAGTTCGACTTCGGAACTCTTATGTATGATGGAGTATTCATTCAACTTTAAACTTATTTGTGTTGCTATACGTAGCTAAGAAACGCTATGAAAATCGTAACTTATTTGCATTACCGTCTAAATATTCCTTTCCTTTTATTTATTTCATGCTCTAGAATTTCAACAAATGGTAAAATTATAGAAATTTAGAAGTCATAACAACACAGAACAATTGTGTCAAATGGGTTAACTTTATGCCCTCCGACATTCTTAGACCGAAATTTGATTATTTTTTTCATTAGACTATATTTTAAAGTTGGTTTCATTAATT
>NC_080047.1:33491628-33501628 GCF_026212465.1 Amaranthus tricolor
CATGTTGGAATACTTATAAGGATAGAGGAAGTATCTTTATATGTGTTGGTTGAAGTAGACTTGTCATAGTGAGCATTATCTCTTTATGCCATTGGGCTTTTTGTGAATTACCTTTACCATTCTTCTCAACATCATAGATAATGGAAAAAGGTTGAGCAGTTGCACTTTGTGGTTTAGTAGATGTTTTTGTATTTAGTGTTTGTTAGACATGGAGCAAAAAAGTGGCTCATCCATTTGGTGAAAGCGGAGAACTTTTTAAATTATGCCTTTGAAATTCATGCTTAATAAAAAATGGCTTCTTTTGCATTTTCCTTGTATGTTTCTTAGACTACATTTTAAAGTGGAATTAACACCTAACAATTAAAAAACAAATAGGTTTGCCAAAGAGTTGATAATGTTCAGGGACTAGGAAATGCATAATTTGCTTACTCATAATGTTATCACACTACAATTTGCTTAAGATAGCAAAATACAGATTGTGATGACAACTTTTTTGGTGTCAAAATATACCCGATGATCCGACATTTATCCGATCTTGTATCCATCCTTGACTTTGACCCGACTTCAAAATGAATATAAATAATGTAAAAACCATTGTGGGCACAAAAATCAATTTTATATCACTTCGATGATTCGAATAAACAACTCTAGTTTTAGTCATCTTTGACATTTATACCACATCTGGATAGGAGGAAACAGAGGGAAAGGAAGTGGAGGAAAATGGAGGGTTTGCATTTCCCTCATTTGGATATCAGTAGGAAAAGAGAGGGAGATAGAGAGAAAGGGAGTGAAAAGAAGAACTCCTTCACATTATAAAGAAAATAAATCCTTTCAATATTTGAAAGATTGGAAGGAAAACACACGAATTTGTGGGGGTGAAAACAATTCTGATAAAAATCATAAGCCAAATAAATCTAAATCAAATAAGCGTTATGGTTTGGATTGGATTGGAATTGGGTTGAAGCCTACTAAAATTGAAAACCAAAATTGCAAACCGAATTGAAATAAGAGCTCACTTTTATATTGAGCTAAACTACTAGTTCAATACACCTTGTGCAACCCAACATGCAAAAAGAAGACTTCAATTAACAATGGTAACAAAAATACTTAAGCGTTCTTACAACAAAAATAAGCCGTTATCCAATAATTCAAGTTTCATATTTGTATCCCTATTTTCGCAACCATGACTAATTTTATATGGTTTTATATTTTGGATTTTTAATTCATTTTGCAGTTTAGATTTGTTATTTAATTGAAAATTTAGTTTGGATTGGACTAAAAAAGTTATAATCAAATAAATTTAGTCTGGACTGTAATCAAATTTGAATTGGATTTGGATTGAAAAATCAAAAAACGAATTTAATTATGTTTTATATGATTGTTTGAAAAAACCAAACCACGAATCGAACTATCACCCCTACAAATCTCCCCTCTCCTCCCCTTGCTTTCTTTCCAAAAATGTTACCCAAACCTATTGTTAGACCTAAAAATTCGAACATAATTCCAAGGAAAAGTTGGTGAAAACTTTTCCACTTTTTTGACACCCACATATTTTTCAGTCACTTGATTGCGAAAAACTAAAAAGCGTGGAAAAAAAATATGAATTGGTTTGCATCAAAATCCATAAAGGATGTACTTTTCTTCCATTTTGTATATGGGTGGACTCAATCATTAAGCTTTCTTGATTTTAATGGTTGGAAGAATTTCCTAATTTAGCTTGAAGCCCTGAATTGATACAATTTGCACTTCATAATGTTGTCCAACATGGTAGTGAAATAGGTCAAGCATTCTCTTATACAAAGTGTGACATTGAATCTTGTAATTAAATGCACGAGGTGCACTAAGGTGCAAGGGGTTGCACCTCTTCTTGTGCCCCTTAGGTGTTGCTTAAAGCTCTTTTGGAAAAAAATAGTGAAAAACACAATGCTATGTTTTTATTTATTTTTAAATATTTTTATCAAGCTCTTGTTGGCCTCTTGTTGGCCTCTTGTAATGTGGTTCGCTTGGAGTATGAAAAACACTTTAATTGTCACTCGGGCGCTCCCTAAGCACACTTTAAAATCTAATCACTAATATGGTAGTCATTGGTTGCACAACCTCAATCTTCGTATAATTTCCTATTTTCTGATATTCTTTCTTAGCTTCAGTAGAAAATCGTGTGCAGTTTACAAATTGATTTAATGACCAACCTTAATCTTGATTTTTCAATTTTTAATGTCATAGTGACAATGTGTAGGATTCTTGCACATTGTAAGATGATGTGCAAGATTCTTGTATTGTGGGATTCTTTAATGTGCAGGATTCTTGATTTTTCACTTTTTAATGTATTCATTGTAAGATGATTTGCGGGATTCTTGCAAAACATTGTGCACTGAAATTCCGCTGAAATTCCTGACCTCTTACCCTGGTCTTTATATTTTGGAATTCTTTGTAGCTTATTGAACTTGTTTCTTTAGAACTAAGCTACAGATATGATTAGTAAACTTGTTGTGAAGTCATCTTGCTGAAGTAGTTCATGTACCTGAAAAGATTGAATGGCTTGGCAAGAAATACAAGAAATTTAATGAATTATTGATGCCTTGAAATAGTGTAATTTGTAGAGAAGTTCATGGAAGTGAAAGCATTTCATCATATAAATGAGAACTACTTGTAAGGGAAGCACTTTATAAGAGATGATGCGTATTCTTTTCACTAGAGGAGTGAACCAATTGTCTATTGTTAGTTTTTTTAATAAATTATTTTATTTGGAAGAAGGCGATTAGATCATGCAAAAAGAGTATGGAAAACAGATCATTTACGATGCCCATTCCCCAGCCTGCAAAGCAGTGACATCTGCGATAATTCCTTCCCCAGAGCTTATGTAGGTCGTACTTCATTACTAATATTTTCTTGGGTGGTAATGCAACGTCCACTTTTTTAGATGTGGTCCTAGTATGTTAAAGTGATCAAGTGCATCCTATGTTTGACGCGTTTTAGGGTTTATTTTTTGTAAAACCAAATGCCTAGATTGCCAAAAACTACAGTTGTTGATGCGTTTGAAAATGACTATAATAGAAAATAACGCGAATCACAGCCGATGTTCTGTGAATATTTGAAAAGAAAATCACATAAGGGGTGTTTTGAACTTATAATTGCATTTTGTTGAATTACTATTATTATGCAATGTGCTCATAGTGATTATAATTTCACTATATGAGGTACTTTTAGTGGATAAGTTATTATTAGTTTTTTGAAGTTGACTAACTTATTAGTTGATTGTTTTGTTTAGCGACTAAAATTATGAGTAACCGTAATTTATGTGATTTGTATAGTTTAAGTGATATGTAATAATTTGAGTTAATTGGTATCAATTGAATTTCAAAGGGGAACAAATGTGTTGTAACAGAGAAATATTGTTGTAACAGTGAGGTGTTATATGTTATGCGACGGTGAAAGTTGTGTTTTTATGGGGATAACTCATGCACTGTTATAGTATAATGGAATTTAACGTCGCGGAAAATCTCAAACCAGTTACATAATGTCGTGTCAATTCTCAGATAAGATCAAGCCCTTAATCATTGACTTCATGGATCCCACGTGATTTGCAATTAAAACATTATTTAGTTTTATAGGAACTTCAAAGTAAAGGTCATATCTTCTATACTGTATAATGTATATGATACTACAATGGAGACAAACGGTTAGAGTGGTTCAGATGTTACTGAGGTGATGTTCAATAGATGCATCTGGGAAACAAGAACTTTGTTTGTGATTTATCACTGCTA
Source organism: Amaranthus tricolor (assembly GCF_026212465.1). NCBI lineage: Eukaryota > Viridiplantae > Streptophyta > Magnoliopsida > Caryophyllales > Amaranthaceae > Amaranthus > Amaranthus tricolor. Next base: position 33,495,393 of record NC_080047.1, read on the forward strand.
TAATATGTTATGCATGTTTAGAACTTTAGATTTCTGGTAGATCAATAAAAGTATAAGTTAGAGATCAGGATCTGAGAAGGGAGTAAACAGTTAAAGCTGGAAATCATATTACTGAAGTAGTCACTTTAGCTTCACGAAGGTTTTTGTTATGGTGAACTCGTAAACCCACTGAAGATCAGGTACAACGTGATTAACTGCTGTTTCTCAACATTGTTGATAAACTTAATGATCAAGCCATTATGAAAATGATGTCATTGGCAAGCCTCGTAAATTTTCTAATACTTGTTTTTTACATCCTTCTTTCAAAAAGAAGGATGATATGATGCAAATATAATATATAGCAGAGGCCAGATGTTAGTGTACGTTGTATCTATGTCTTCAATATGTTGATTGTTTCCTACTTACGTGGAATCATTTTCGTATGTCTATCTACATGTGCACAGGAGATATACATGGGCAGTATTCTGATCTCCTGCGACTGTTCGAATATGGTGGATTACCTCCAAAATCCAATTACTTGTTCCTGGGTGATTATGTTGATCGCGGGAAGCAGAGTCTGGAAACAATATGTCTTCTCCTTGCATATAAAATTAAATACCCCGGGAACTTCTTTCTTTTAAGGGGCAACCACGAATGTGCTTCTGTAAATCGTATATATGGATTCTATGATGAGTGTAAAAGAAGGTTTAATGTCAGACTCTGGAAAGTCTTTACAGATTGCTTCAACTGCCTTCCCGTGGCAGCACTCATTGATGAAAGGATTCTATGCATGCACGGGGGACTTTCACCTGAGTTACATAATCTAGACCAAATTCGCAATCTTCGTCGTCCAACTGATGTTCCCGATAGCGGTTTGTTGTGTGATCTTTTATGGTCCGATCCTTGTAATGACATCCAAGGTTGGGGAATGAATGATAGAGGCGTCTCCTTTACCTTTGGAGCTGATACAGTCACTGAGGCTCTTCAAAAGTTGGATCTTGATCTTATTTGTCGTGCGCACCAGGTTGATAGCTTCTTAATGCTAGCTTTGCTCACATCTTGATGGCATTTTGCATAATAACCTGATTGATGGGGTGGATTTTGGGTATTTCTGAAAACGAGAGCTTTTCTAGGGGTACTTTTGAGAATTTTGCCAAGGTGTACTGCTTTTGGCATATCACGGTTATAAACCTGGACTTTTTCTCCTTAACACATGAATACTAAACGAAATTTTGTCCTGTATTGATCATTCGTGATGTTCGAATATCTGATATGCAGGTTGTTGAGGATGGCTACGAGTTCTTTGCTAATAGGCAGCTTGTTACTATATTTTCAGCACCTAATTATTGTGGAGAGTTTGACAATGCTGGAGCTATGATGAGTGTGGATGATACTTTAATGTGTTCTTTCCAAATATTAAAGCCTGCTGAGAAGAGGCTGAAATTTGGCTTTGGTAGCGCAACTAGTACCAAAACTGGAGGTCCAGCTAAGGTTAAGGTATGCTTTTGGATGAACTTTTAATGTTTGATGGTTATATTTGCAAATAAATGCATTTCATGCCTTATCCATTATAAACCTAGTCCCCATACCCTTATGCATCTACAAATTTATTTTCTCTAAATCATGAAATGTTAGCTAGATTAAAATTAAAACTTTTGGTGAATAATTCATTATATTATTTATGTGTAAACTATTAATAAACTTTATATTTTAAAATCTTTTTATTATAGCTCAAAAACATAAAATATCTTTAACAAGGTTACATTAGAAAATTTACTATCTTTAAATTGATTCCAATTTAATAAATTATATATAAAAGGATTATATAGTATATTGTAAATATAAGGCGGATGAGAATGGGGGCAAGGCGGGTTGGATATAGGGCAGGATGAGTAGATATGGGATGAGTAAGACCTCAAACCCACCACCAACCCTCGACTCCCATGGCATGTAGGACATTTTGTTTGCCCACATCCTGTCATTACTACCAAATTTCTCAATTGGGACGGATGTGTATAATTTTACCTGTCCATCATCCCTAACCATCCACAGTGGGTAAACATTTAACACTAATGCCTACCCACTAGGGTGTATCCCTATAATTATCTATGTATCCACTATTCAGTCGGATACACCCATACATCCATACTCTTCTTTTATCCACCTCTTCACGCTTCCCATACTTACCAACAATGAGAATACAAAAAGAATACAACTTATTATGATTTGATGGTATATTGTAAAAGTTATACAAAATGTTCTTTAAGACTATAATTAAGTCTTGAATAGGCAAAGTCTACAAGTTTTAGCCCAAAAGGTAATTAGCAATTAGTTTTCAACATTTGTATTTCATGAAATTTTGCTAGAAGCCAATTCAATGGCGCATAATTTTTGTGTCCTTTGGTTATGATGATCGTTCGCATGCCTTTAGTAGTGTCCTACAAGTACATGGCTTCTTTACAGTCATCTTTATTTGTATGACTTTCTTCTAACTCTTCCATGTACTTATGTGTGCATACTAACTTTGCACGACTTTTTATCTCCCTCATGCTCGACCTCCTCATGTAATATCATGTGTGCATGGTCTTGTATGTTTCTTAAGAGTGCATGACCGTCTATGCTTGCCTGTAAAAATTATGAATTATTTTCCATTTCAACCACAAATTTAGCCACATGCCCACATTTATACTTCCTTTGTTCCGTTTTAGTTGCAACACTATCACTATGCACAGTTTTTAAGGTAAACCTAAATTGACAATTCTGCCCTTGTATTATTTCACGTGGGACAGCAAAATTAAAAAAAAAATATCCTTCCAACAAAAATTCTTCACGGAAGAGCATTGAACTCCATTATCATCCAAACTGGCTTTAATACTAGGATAAAATCAAAATCTAACTATTTATATTAGAAAGTAAGAAAAAAAAATCAAGATCTACATGAGACAAAGATTTGTAAGAAATTTCATAAATTTGAGAGTAAAGGAAGAATTTAGAGAGAGAATCTTTAAAATGGACAACTTTGGAGGTGAGAGAATCTTTAAATTGGACGACTATGGAGGTGAGATTTACAGAGAGAGTGGTAAATTAAGAGAAGAAAGTGAATGTTGAGCAAAAAGCCACATATAGAAGAGATTGGGGATAGAGGGAGGCGTGAGTGAGTTTAGTTTTTGGGATTTAGAGTTTTGAACGAGGATGATGAATGTAAGGGTAAAGATGTCCTTTTAAGGGGTATTTGGTGATACATATAGTAATATTGCAAGTATTGTAAAACAACTAAAAAAGGAAAGTGTTGCAAGTAATTTGGAATAGAGGAAGTATATTCTAGGGACTGACCAAATAATTCGTCTTCAACCTGTTTTCACGCACCCATGCAAATTGGTGCAAAGGGGGTGGACAGGTATGGGATGGTAAGTGTTCATGCCCTCCACTTACCCACTATTGTGACATTTAAGGTCTTTATGCTGATATCCACCCGTTACGCATCCTTATGCCTATACTCGCTCCAACTGGGGCAGATACGATGCAATATATTACTCCATCCTGGCTCCTATTAACTATTATTGTCTCATTGGTTTTTACATGTTTGCCAATGCACATATTCAATCGTAAATATTTCACATTTTGTTTACATAAAATGGTTTCAATAAAATTTACATAAAAACAAATTGAACAATATTCACATCATATAACCTATGTTGGTACTCAAGAAGTATGTGGTTTATGAGACAAATTCACCATTATGTGCCTTTCTTGTGGAAGTGAGCTAGAAAAGCTATATGAATTGGTTCCGTTTGACTCTTGATTCTTAATTGAAATCCTCTGTTTCGTTCGACACATTATGTGAATTTTAAGTTTAAGCTTGTCTATTTTCATTTACTGAACCTCTATTAGCATCTTTCACAGGCTTTGCAGTAGCCTTTTTACATGCGTTTGTTATGTCTTAGATGAATTGACCGTACTCGGAAACTTGAATTTGCAGTCTTTTCTTGGGGGAAGAATTTGACGAGGCGAACCATCTTTGACGTAGTCAGATGCAGAAGGTTTTCATTACATGGAATGCAGGATGGTATGTGTTTTACCGGCAGGGCAGGTTTGGTGCGTTTGATGTATCAAATTTAGCCAAAGTAAAAGCCGCAAAGAGATATTGGTTCGGGAGGGCAATGTCGTCGTTCTTCAGTCTTTATATTTGCTAATATATTGTACAAGTTACTGGTAAAAGGCTTATGATAAATGTATGGTGTATGAATTGGTATGAAAGATGTACAATACCAATTACCAACAGGATTTGCTAACCAGGAAGTCTTAGTTATCAATGTTATCAAGTCTCTAATTTAATTTGCTGTCATTTTGAAACTTGATAACATGAATCATGAATGTATTGAGTATTGAGTTCTAGCTTATTTTTTTGTTATTGTTCGTGCCTGGCACCAAAAAATGGCATCTCAGACTGAGTATGAGCACCCAAAAAGGGCATCTGGGACTAAGTTATTGGTTATGTTAGGTCTTAGGTGTGTTTCCAACTGTCTGATTTTTCATGTTATTCAAGCCAACCTGGGGCTAAATTAATTTTTGCTTTTCTCTAGTTTATGGGCAACCATTATGTTAATTTATTTTGATGCCCTTCTACAAATAATTAAGATTTTTGGGTCCCAATATTAGGTGTATAAATAATCTTTGTTCCAGCCTGCCAATTATTTTTCAGATTCAGATCTGACCCGAATTTGGTGGGTCTTAAAAAATAAGACTTAGACCCTTAAAAAGGAGCGGGTTTGGGGCGGGTTTAATAGGGTCTTGGACCCATAACCATCCCTATTAGAAACATTAGAAATATTGTACTATTTATTGGGGCGGGTTTAATAGGGTTTTGGACCCATGACCATCCCTAATAGAAACATTAGAAACATTGTACTATTTATTGGGGCAGGTTTAATTGGGTCTTGGACCTATGACCATCCCTACTTAAAACATTAGAAATATTGTACTATTTATTCATCACTCTTATTTGTGATTGATTTTAAATCTATCTATTAGTTAAAACATAGTTAAGAAAAATATAACTCAACTCTTCTAATTGTAAAAATAATTAATATTAAATTTTTATAATTTTTATTATATAATAATTAAAAATATTAAAAATTAAATTAATACATTAAAATGACTGTTTTTCGTTGAAAAGCTGACATAAAAAGACAAAAGATGGAAGAGATCGTTTGCTTACCTGTGCGATATACCCATCTATCTAGTAGTAGGTCAAAGGTTATACTACTTCCCTATTAAAATACTTCTAATATTTATTTTTCACACAGTTTAATGTATTAATTTAATTTTAAATATCTTTAATTGTGTATAATAATAAAATTTAATATTGATAATCTTTGCATTGAGACGAATCAAACAAGATCTTACTTAATTATATTTTAACTTATAAATTAAAAATTAATCACAAATTAAGATTAATAAATGAATAGTGCATAATTTTTAATGTTGCAAATGCAAGAAGTAGGAAATAACATTTGAGATTTGATGTGGATGTTGCTAACTTTATTTAAAAGATCACCTAGGAAAAAATAATTTTACCTTATTTTTAATAGGTGTTATATCTAATTTACATATAGCCATTATATATGAAAAATATAGTTAATTAGAATTATATTTTATTTGATGATTAAGCATATTTTTATGATATAAATGTTATACTCAAATAGTTTTTAGTTCTGGAGTATATATTGTACAAAATAAGTAGCAATTAAAACAAAAAAAATCAATGTATTAGCTAATGTTTTATTTTTGTTTTGGTTAATTGATTAATTCATAAATCGTGAATTATGATGTTTTTTTCCTTCCCTCTTCATCTATATCTTAATTGACTAGGCTACTGGATGGAACTAATTGAGGAACTTTATGCTTATAGCCTATGTTATTCTAGTTAGTTCTGGGCATTTGTAAGATGTTCGATTGCACGTGATTTTTAAAGTTAAAAGGCAGTAAATATTAGTTTTATAATATTAGCTTTGTTTACTTTAATTATTACTCGTGTTAAGGCCCCAAATTTCCGTTATTCATCAAAAACCATAATTTGAAAAGAAAACCCAGTTTTGTAAAAGCACAACATGATAGACAAGGATCCACTTGTTTCTTCATGTGAAGACTATATGTCCTTATATAGGAGGAATGATCAAAATATCATTAGCAACACCTATCCCTTTATGTTAAATGAACACTTCAAACATATTTGGATACCAACTCGACCTCATAAC